>NC_133215.1:3343050-3518050 GCF_040436345.1 Pagrus major | reverse complement strand
ATAAC
This sequence comes from Pagrus major, assembly GCF_040436345.1. Taxonomy (NCBI): domain Eukaryota; kingdom Metazoa; phylum Chordata; class Actinopteri; order Spariformes; family Sparidae; genus Pagrus; species Pagrus major. The sequence goes on along the minus strand of NC_133215.1, from coordinate 3,518,045 downwards.
AATATAAAAGACAACCAATCATATACATCCGCACTCATATCAGCCAGTGGAGCTCCCTCAGAGGCTGGTTGGTTATGCAATCATGTGGCTTCAGGTCAAACATTGTTTAAGAGTGACAGAGAGGTGAGGGGAGTGTCTAATAAAGGACATTAATGACACCATATTTGCTCAATAAATTTGAGAAGAGCAACCGAGAGGTGGTTCTTAGATTTGTAAGGAGGAGAACTTTTTATAAAGGCGCTACAACAAGAACCATCATAAAAAGCATAAAGAATGAAAAGAAATATCAAAAAACACTACAAAACCACGTTAACTTTTTTAAGAACCACTATTAAAACTAATTCATTGAAACATCCTTATTCAATCCCCCCTGGAAATAAACTTTTTAAATAAAAAATCAATTAATGTGGTTTTATAGTGTGTTTTCACAATGAACTGTGTTATAATTAAAATAATTTTTTACCATGTCATTTCTCATGCTTTTTATGATGTTTCTTGTTGCTCCTCCGTCTTTGTCTGTATGAAGCACTTCATAAAAAGTCCTCCTTCTTAAAAATGTAAGTACCACCTCTCGGTTGCTCTATGGCCCAAATATGGTGTCTTTAACGTCCTTTATTAGACACTCCCCTCACCTCTCTGTCACTCTTTAACAACGATTGGCCAGAAGCCACATGACCACATAACCAACCAGCCTCTTTGGGTGCTATATTGGCTGATATGTGTGTGGATGTATATGATTGGTTGCCTTTTATATATCTTTTTTTTAAACTTTAGAAATTTTTTTTTTCATAGCTACCTTATTTTAATGTTGTTTGCGATTTGTTTTTTTGATGACCCTGATGAAAGCCACAAGCTGAAACACGTCAGTCGAATATGCCACAACATGTATTCATGTAAACTGTCGTTGCAGAATGTTTTCAGTAATTAGATTAATAGTAATATTTTTTACTTGAACAAAGAAAAAATTTATATCTCCACTAGTTTTCATTTTGTTGCAACCAGTAGTTGATTCTATGTAGTATTCATATAGTTTTATCACATCTAGAAGTTATAAAGTGCCTCTGATCTCACCAATTATAGCTTCAGAGCTGAAAATCCCACTTTTTTGAGATGGCATGAACCATAAAAGTACTGATCCGAAACAGCTTCAATATCCCCCAAAACAAAACCTCCCTTTTAGCCCAGAGTGCTAAAACAGAGCTTTTAGCATCAAGTGATCCGGTCAGAGCATATAGGTGGCTTTATGGCTTTTCCTGCTTTTTTATTCTCACTATCATTAATACAAACTGCCTTGAGTGAAATATAACTTTAAGGTATCATTTTTGATATGATAACTATGAAGGCATGTTTTAATCTGTGACGATTACTTTATTAGTATTTATATTTTGAGATCATATATTTGCTCTAGTTATTATTATTTTCTGTTTTTAATCCTGTTCATGATGATACTGTCTTTAAAAAACACTCTACTTACTTTAAATGCTACCTATCTTGACCTGTGTGCAGATGGCTGGCCTCTGCTGGATGGTTGCAGTGCTCGCCTTCTTCCTCTCTACTGAAAACAGTCTGGCTGATGTGGACCAGAACAGGCTTACAGAAATTGTAGATGGCATCTTGAAAAAGTGAGTCGACTTCTGTATCACTAAATAAAATAATTGTGCTATTTGAAGATGTGTCAGACATCACAAGGAGCTGAAATATAGCAGGATGTTGCTGTGGGGTATAGAAGGTAGAACAAATACTTACAAAGCAAGGCTGAGAATAATAATGCTGGGTCCCTAAAATAAAGATTACAAGTACAAAGAATGTAGCTGGAGTTGTAATTTGTGTGGAAAACATGTCCACAAACTAGTATTGTGACAGCACACAGGTACAGTAGCTATGAAAAAGTGCTTCTGATCTCCACAAACCATCAAGCCAAAGGGAAAAGCCAAACAACTTAAGCTTTTGTTCTGTTTTCATTAACATTTAACACAGTGTCCAATCTTTTTGGGAATCGAGGATGTAAAAAAGCTGAAGTTCTAGTCACTGGTACCGATTATATTTCAAGCAATACTGTGACACATCGTGGTCAACTTATAAAACACACAGGCAGAAATATAGAAGCCGTTTTCAATCTACATCTCAATTTCAATTAGCGCTTAAGAGTGTAGTTCACTTTTTGTATCAACAACTCAAAAATACTGCCAATCAGATTAGTGTTCCCAACAAAGAAAGTTATAACATTTTATCCATATCTTTATTTGTTTATTGACGAGATGCTCCTCTCCTCCACTGCACATCACTGTTTTCTAGCATTTTTTAGAAAAGCAAGGTGCGGGAGAAGCATATATGTATAATGACCGGTAGCACAAGCAGCCCAACTCCAAAGGCACTTTTTTTGAAGGTATTTTTAAGGAGAATGCGGCGACGGACTGCTGAGGTGCAGAGACGAAGACCTTTTGAAATCCACCAAAGGAATGGGTGTTGGTGGAACGATGTCATCTTCTGCTCCAAAAGATCTTAAACACATAGTGGAATGTCTTTTATCTTTTTCCTTTGACAGGTACCAGACAGACGGCAAGTTGAGTCTGGCTGTAAGGATCCCAGATGACCAGAACCAGAATATCGAGGATATCCTTGGAGCTGTCTCTAAAAGTGATCCCGTTGGTGCTGTGAAGAAAAAGCTCAACAAGAATGAGGTGTACATCGGCAGGAGGTTGGTTGCAGCCAGAATTCTGAGTGGGGGTGAAGGAGGAGATGGTAATGCAGAGTCACGCGTTGTGGACCACCTGGACGACTTGTTTAGCCATAAGAAGGACCGTGAATTTTTGCTTCTCTATGCTTATGCCTCCCCATGTGTTGCAAAATGTACTACGGGCAATCATCGTGAGAACATCCTCAAAAGGATTAATCACATTCTGCAATGGAGTAATTATGCCATTGTGTTTTCTAAGATATTCAAACCCAGTGATGGTACGCTCAATACTGAGGAAGAGCTGAGTGGAGACCTTGAGCAACTTGGGACTTACAATGGTGCCCGAGGTGCAATCGGTCTAAGTAACATATTCCGTTGTAATAAACAGGATGGTAGGATGCACTGCACTAGTTGCTCTAGTGATGATGAAGTTGCACACTCTTGTGTTTCAGACAATACAATGTCAGGTCCCAGCCCTAGCCAGCCCCCCAAGTCATCCACAGGCAGTCAAGGTGGAGTTGATAATGGTAGTGAAAATGAAAATGAAGATGAAGGTCCCCCTTCCTCACAAGGTGATCTTGATAATGGCAGTGGAAACAAAAATGAAGGTGTGCCTTCCTCACAAGGTGGTATTCATATTGGTATTGGAAATGACGGAAATCCAAATGGAGGTGCGCCTTCCTCACAAGGTGGTATTCATATTGGTATTGGAAATGACGGAAATCCAAATGGAGGTGCACCTTCCTCACAAGGCGGTGTTCATATTGATATTGGAAATGGCGTAAATCCAAATGGATGTGCGCCACCTTCACAAGGCTGTCCCGATAATGGTATTGGAAATGGCGTAATTCCAAACGAAGGTGCGCCACCCTCACAAGGTGGTCTCGATAATGTTATTGGAAACGGCGTATATCCAAATGGAGGTGCGCCACCCTCAAGAGGGGGGAAATGCAGAGGAATGAGAAGGCGTAAAGAATGTAAAGACAGACGAATGAAAAAGCGCAAGGAGCGAAAAGACAGACGAATGAGAAAGCGTAAGGGGCGAAAAGACAGACGAATGAGAAGGCGTAAGGGGCGAAAAGACAGACGAATGAGGAGGCGTAAGGGGCGAAAAGACAGACGAATGAGGAGGCGTAAGGGGCGAAAAGGCAGACGAATGAAAAAGCGTAAGGGGCGAAAAGACAGACGAATGAGAAGGCGTAAGGGGCGAAAAGACAGACGAATGAGGAGGCGTAAGGGGCGAAAAGGCAGGGGAATGAAAAAGCGTGAGGGGCGAAAAGGCAGACGAATGAGAAGGCAAAGACGAGGGGGAAAACGCAGAGGAAGCAGCAGACGCAGAGGAGGCGTCAGGCGCAGAGGAGGCAGCAGGCGTAGAGGAGGTGTCAGGCGCAGAGGAGGCGTCAGGCGCAGAGGAGGCGTCAGGCGCAGAGGAGGCGTCAGGCGCAGAGGAGGCGTCAGACGCAGAGGAGGCGTCAGACGCAGAGGAGGCGTCAGGCGCAGAGGAGGCGTCAAGCGCAGAGGAGGCGTCAAGCGTAGAGGAGGCGTCAGACGCAGAGGAGGCGTCAGACGCAGAGGAGGCGTCAGACGCAGAGGAGGCGTCAAGCGTAGAGGAGGCGTCAGACGCAGAGGAGGCGTCAAGCGTAGAGGAGGCGTCAAGCGTAGAGGAGGCGTCAGACGCAGAGGACGCAGCAGGCGTAGAGGAGGCGTCAGACGTAGAGGAGGCGTCAGGCGTAGAGGAGGCGTCAGGCGTAGGGGAGGCGTCAGACGCAGGGGAGGCGTCAAGCGTAGAGGAGGCGTCAAGCGTAGAGGAGGCGTCAAGCGTAGAGGAGGCGTCAAGCGTAGAGGAGGCGTCAGACGCAGAGGAGGCGTCAAGCGTAGAGGAGGCGTCAGACGCAGAGGACGCAGCAGGCGCAGAGGAGGCGTCAGACATAGAGGAGGCGTCAGACGTAGAGGAGGCGTCAGACGTAGAGGAGGCGTCAGGCGTAGAGGGCGCAGAGGACGCAGCAGGCGTAGAGGAGGCGTCAGGCGTAGGGGAGGCGTCAGACGCAGGGGAGGCGTCAAGCGTAGAGGAGGCGTCAAGCGTAGAGGAGGCGTCAGGCGCAGAGGAGGCGTCAGGCGCAGAGGACGCAGCAGGCGCAGAGGAGGCGTCAGGCGTAGGGGAGGCGTCAGACGCAGGGGAGGCGTCAAGCGTAGAGGAGGCGTCAAGCGTAGAGGAGGCGTCAAGCGTAGAGGAGGCGTCAAGCGTAGAGGAGGCGTCAGACGCAGAGGAGGCGTCAAGCGTAGAGGAGGCGTCAGACGCAGAGGACGCAGCAGGCGTAGAGGAGGCGTCAGACGCAGAGGAGGCGTCAAGCGTAGAGGAGGCGTCAGGCGTAGAGGAGGCGTCAAGCGTAGAGGAGGCGTCAGGCGTAGAGGAGGCGTCAGGCGTAGAGGAGGCGTCAGGCGTAGAGGAGGCGTCAGGCGTAGAGGAGGCGTCAGACGCAGAGGACGCGTCAGGCGCACAGGACGCGTCAGGCGCACAGGACGCGTCAGGCGCAGAGGACGCGTCAGGCGCAGAGGAGGCGTCAGGCGCAGAGGAGGCGTCAGGCGCAGAGGAGGCGTCAGGCGCAGAGGAGGCGTCAGGCGCAGAGGAGGCGTCAGGCGCAGAGGAGGCGTCAGGCGCAGAGGAGGCGGTAGACGCAGAGGAGGCGGCAGGCGTAGAGGAGGCGGCAGACGCAGTGGAGGCGGTAGACGCAGAGGATAGCTGTGATTCAGGTGAAACAGATTTGTTAGAACTTCAGCAGCTCCACAAATCCACCTTGACTGCGACGGATTTCCTTCGCTTTGAGAACAAACGAGTTCACTATATTACTATATTATTACTCTATAGAGCAAGCATAATTCTCAAGTAATTTCTCACACTGATACAATGACATTCATATGAAGCCAAATTGCAAAATAATTAAATAAATAAAATTAAAAAATAAAAACTGATAGTACTAGCAATATATTCTTTTACCTGTACTTTTGTAGGGACATTTGATATTCCGAAATTCTCACATGTATTAGTGCTTTTTATTATTGATCTGAATCCCATCCCAGAGTCATTATATGTTCATGTGATGACCACATTCACGGCAGTATTGTACTTTCATTATCATTATGTGTTGATTAGAGGGACTTGAGCACCTATTGATTATACAGATTAAAAGATAGACCCATGAAAAAATAAAGAAGCAGCATTTTTTTTGTTGTTGTTAGAAAAAGGGCACAAACTAACATTAGACATGTTTAGTCCCAACTCTATTATCAAAACTCAGTTTTAAAATGTTTGTTTTTTTAAATCAAATAAAGCATTTTTTTGTTTTCTTGTTTTGCATTTTAACCTGAACACATTTATTTTACTGTCCTCAGTATTCACAGTACTCATGTCATTGTACTCATTACACATTACACACATCTCTTTATGTCTGTTTAACCTGAATAAAGCTTCGCTAAGCATCCATTCTGGTCTGTGTGTCAATCATTTGGTAACACCTGAAAACAATCAGAACAACCCAGTTTATATTTCAGTACCACTGAGATCAACAGTGGCAGAAAGATGTAGTCAAGAGCAAACTCTTCAATGTGCACACCCATAACACCATATCCAGGGCTCAGGATGAACTTTTTCACCACCATCCTAGATTCGTCAGCTGCAGAACTTCCGTACATTTGTTTATTTACTGTGAACTTATCACACCACAGGATCATGCTGCCTACCAGCTGCTTATAGCTAACTAGCTGTGTAAATTTTGTGCTCACACTCATCAAGTGAATTGTCGAGTAATGGCCAAAAATATGTTTTGTGATCAGATTTGTGAAACCACACAAATCCAACTAGCTCATCCACGGCCATCACTGGCACGGAGGCATAAAACTGTGAAAATCCTGATGTGCCATTTGCTGGGAACTGTACCAAACAAACGCAGCACTACAGTTCTTCATTATAATGCTTTTTGTCACACAGTTCACTTCATCAAAAAAAAAAAAAGCAGCCTATGCAATCTGGATAGTGCAATTTTTGATAATGTTACGATTCATTGTGCAGCCCTTATTGCAACTTATTTTCTTAACACATTGTGTAAATTCTTGTAAACAGGAGTGAAAGTGCAACTTGGTTTAGCAAATAATGTCACCTGGGCTGATGTTTGAAGTGTTTGACAACCGTAAATAAATCACCCTCCAATATCATTGGGGTGTTATTAAAACCACTGACTGACATAAAAGTTTAAACGTGCTGAATATGAACAGAACAACAACCGGCTCTCTAATTTATGTTTGAATAACAATATATGGCTACACAATGTCACCACACAGCAGCTTATGTATGTCGGAGCAAGACACTTTACTGTAGAAGTGATGATAACTTTTTTTTTTAAGGCTAAAACTTGAGTTTTTATATTTAAATGCAACATGAAATTTTGTTAACTGGAGGTCGCCATCGAACAACAATTGTCAATTTCACAACTTTCACTTATTTTGGAACGCTGCAAATTTTTAGTCCTTACTGAAATATCTCAACAATAACCCCAACAATTCCAACAAAAAACTACCACCGTGAAATTTTGCACAGACATTTATGGTCCCCAGCAAGCCCTCAGCTAAAGTCAGGGTTAGCCCGATGTGCCAGGAGTGTGCCAGTGTGATAGCTTTCTCAGCCTGGGGATAACAGCTCCTCCTCCTTAGCATCGAGCTTCCTTAAGAGTGACTAATGTCAGACTGACTTAGATAGCAGGTTGCGCAATGAGTTACGGGTAAAATAAGACACTTCACAACACAGAAATAATGGCAGATGCAGCTGCAACACCAGCGGTGGAAGATCGACATATAAACCTAGATATGTAAACAAAAGTACAAGACCCAAAGAAAGAAATGTTCAAAAGAAGAAATGCTAAAACTGGAGGCCCACAGGAAAAGCTGAAAGACACCGCAGGTATGGTGCTGCAGATATATTTATTTATTTCGTTATTACATATTTATTTCTGTTGTCACTGTATCATTTAAATGTAGATGGTTTCTTCTGTTCATCACTTCTCAGAAACATGTTCAAATAAGGACATCAGGCCACTCTGAGGGTTTGGCCTCGGTCAGCCTCTTTACTATAAAAATGTCACTTCCCTCAGTGTGAATTCACTGAGAACGCACCCTGCACTGAGAAGGAAACCGAGTCACTTGCATTTGTGCGACATCTTTCTCCACCAAAGCAGGTAAAAGATTTTTCATGGAATTGAGTACAAATCATATTTTAGAATACAAAACACAAAAACATGTGGACAAGTAAATGTTTTTTTTCTCTCTACATAACCTCAAAGCAAGGTGTTGTAATGGACTGAAAGATTGAGAAAAGTCGGCGGTATTCATCCCCATGCCTTGATTTTACGATTTTAAAGGAACACTTACTAATTTTGGTAAAACTCAGTGCAAAAAATGATTTTAACCTGCTTTTAATGATGCATTGGAATTTGTCAGGTTGGTGCAGGTTGGCCAAAAATAAGTTTGAACTAGCAAACAAGTTGGAAATATGGACCGTAGTAACAGTAAAGCCTTATTTTCATACATATTTTCCTTATAAAGGCATATTCAAGAGTCTCACTGGCCTTTTCAGTTCCCGAAGATGTTATTAAGCCACATTAAAGTGAGACTGTAGCACTGAGCAGAGTCCACTGTGGCTGCAGGTGGCAATTACAGGATAGACACATTGAATTTCCCTTAATTTCCCATGATTGTCATGAGTCAGCAGCTTAATGATCTTTTAGCAACAAAAAACATTTCCAGTTTCCTTACTGAGCTCGGCAGTTAATGTGACTTCAGGTTAGACATATAGGACAGAGTATTTGAATATTTTCTTTTTATAGAAATATTTTGATAATCAAGTAATGATGTATCAGTCAGTAACCAGAGATGTTATTGTACTGTACTGTACTGTACTAAATGCTCTGTGCCGATGCTGTGTGTGTAACACTCAGATGGCTGGCTGGTGCTGGATGGCTGTGACACTCTGCTTGTTGCTGTTCGATGGAAACAGTTTGGCAGCTGTGGACCAGAACCAACTTGCACCAATTGTAGATCAGATCTTGAACAAGTGAGTCGACTTCTACTTATACACAAAAATACAACCAATTCCTAAAAACAATCCAACCAGGAAACATGACAAACTCTTGTCAAGTTACCTTTGTCATTCCATTTCATAATTTCACAAAAAGTAATAGCTGTCTGAGGAGTCGTTTTATCTCAGTTTAATGTGCTAAGAAAACTGAATTGAGCGAGTACAAGTTCTTCGTATTGATACATTTCTAATATAATGTGGTGGGCTGTTGTGTTTATCGTTTCCTTTTCAAACAAAACCCATTTCTGACAACTGTATAACCAGTGCACCTTTCCAATTATCACATCAGGTTCTTATCTTCTGTATCAAATGATCGATAGCAGTAACATTTTGCACCCGTTTCTTGTGGCAGGTACACACCAAGCTACACGAGCAGCAATGGTGGAAGGTCAGTAAGGAACTAAGTAAAAGTTACTCATATAGTGCTTTTTAAAATAATAGTTACAATCTGCTTTACAGCAGAGCGAAACGACAGAAACAGACAAACACGTAAAACAAGCACCAGAAACTGACAGAAAAACGCTACATTATACAAAGTGGTATTTTCCATATGCTTGTTTTTAAATTCACAATAACAATGCATCTACTTCAGGATAAATAGTTTAACTTATTTTAATGTTTATTATATTTATTATGTGTATATTTGTTATATTTATTTGATAATCAAACAGAGATACTGGCAGTGGCAACATGTGACTGAATTCTGCAATTTGGTTTGGTCTCTCACTTTGTATATCGCTCAACTGTTTTAAATAACACCTGGTTTATGTTTTTTGGATCTGTTTTGTTCTGACAGAAGAAACCCGATGTTCAGCCTGGCAGTAACCATCCCATACAACGAACGCAAGAAGATGTATGACATCAGTCAAGTCACTGACGATGGAAACCAAGTGAAGGAGGAGATTCTTAGTTGTGACGTGTACGCCGGCACGAGGGTGGTTGCAGCCACGGTTCTGAGATGGCCCAATGTTGTGGATCAGTGTCCTCGTGGACATGTGCAATGGAGTGATGTTCTGAGAAAATGTCCTCGAGGGGTTAAGACATGGGCTGATGTCAATAAAAAGTGTCCTAATGAAGTTAGGGAGGGTAGAGCAGATCATGCAGAGTACCGTACTCTGCAGGGCATTAACACCTTGGTCAATAATCTTAACAAAAATGATTTGTTGCTTTTCTACGTTCTTGCTTCCCCGTGTGATAAAAGATGCACAAGCGAATCAAGTCATTGGAGCATTCTTAATAGCATTAAAGTGATTCGGAAATGGACTAACTACGCTGTTGTGTTTTCCAACATATTCCAGCCGCGTGGTGGTAATTTCATACCTGACCAGGATTTACAGGGAGCCCTCGAGCGACTTGGGGGATCAGTCGGTCTGAGCAACATATTCCGTTGCAACAGACAAGGTGCTATGCAGTGCACAAGCTGCGATAGTCGTGGAAAAGTTGCCCGCTATTGTTTTTCAGAGAATTCACAACCTTCACTCACAAAACCTCAACAAGGTGTTTCCACAAACGCTGGCAGTTCAAGAGGAGGAGGTCACAGTGGCAGAGGCAACGTCAGGAGAGTGGGAAAACGAAGTCAGAACGTAGGAAAGAAGCGGTGGGGATAAAGACAGAAGAGGTAGCAGGAGCAAAAGGAGGAGGGAGGTGCTCAGGAAACTACAGGATGAGCTTAAAATCTATAAATCTATATAAACATATGCTGCCATATCTCTTAAATTAAAAGACCGAAGATGTTGTGAAAGACTCTTTAGCTCTGACAGCATATGTAATTTTTTTCTAGGCCTAGGCCGGTGCTAGGCCAGAGTTGTTGATTATTTTTTATTTGAGTAGACTACCAAAGACAGCGGAAAAAAGGGCCTTTTCCATATTTCATTAATTTGAAAATTTTATTAGACTGTAAATGTGTAATTTCTTTCTTCAAACCTTACAGAAGTCCTTCAGGGAGCTCGTGTTGCCTTTCTGAGAAAATGTTGTTTGTTTTTTAGTGTAAAACCAAGTGTGCCTTTTCATTATGACTTGCAGATTGAGGATGATAATTTTGTCAGAAATGGAGAAGAGAGGCAGGCTGGTGTCTACTGCCTGTGTGAAAGAGGAACAATTATCTACAGCGAGCGAACACACATAAAAACCTTTTGAGTACATATTACCAAATATTAGAGTAGCGGCAATAGACAGTGGAAAGAAACAGAAACACGTACATACATATATGAATGGCTTGTTTTCTTGTTGAAGCAAACCCAACTAAAAAAAGAGACACTGCATATAAGTTTGAGAAGGTTAAATAGTCCAAATAACGACAAGCCCATTTTGTTGCACTAGTAATTTGAAATATATGAACTTAAAGACAGAAGTGGCTCATTTGCTGTCTCACAATCTGAAGAGAGAATTGATCAATAATCACATTTAGCCGATGAGGAAACATTCACTGAAGGTGACCTGCTTATTTTCATTTTGTTTCCAGTTTGCAGTAATTATTTTACATCACATTATTAAACTGAGGCGAAGAAGAAAAGAAATAAGGTTACTGTTAATGAACTCAGTATCTGTAGTACTAATATAATTGTATTCAATACTTCTGTATATCATTTTTAAATCATGTGATGTTCTGTACTTTCTGATTAAAGCATGGCTCAGCATCCATTCTGCTCTGTCTGTGTGTCAGTCATTTGGAAACTCCTGCAGTACAGAACTATGGTTACCTGTAGTTTGATTCAAAACATATTTATTAATTTCGTTATTACGTATTTATTTCTGTTGTCATTTTCAGCTGTAACTGTATCATTTAAATGTAGATGGTTTCTTCTGTTCATCACTTCTCAGAAACATGTTCAAATAAGGACATCAGGCCACTCTGAGGGTTTGGCCTCGGTCAGGCTCTTTACTATAAAAATGTCACTTCCCTCAGTGTGAATTCACTGAGAACGCACCCTGCACTGAGAAGGAAACCGAATCACTTGCATTTGTGCGACATCTTTCTCCACCAAAGCAGGTAAAAGATTTTTCATGGAATTGAGTACAAATCATATTTTAGAATACAAAAGACAAAAACATGTGGACAAGTAAATGTTTTTTTTTCTCTACATAACCTCAAAGCAAGGTGTTGTAATGGACTGAAAGATTGAGAAAAGTCAGTGGTATTCATCCCCATGCCTTGATTTTAAGGTTTTAAAGGAACACTTACTAATTTTGGTAAAACTCAGTGCAAAAAATGAATTACGCCTGCTTTTAATGATGCATTGGAATTTGTCAGGTTGGTGCAGGTTCGCCAAAAATAAGTTTGAACTAGCAAACAATATAGGACATATACGACAGAGTATTTGTATATTTTCTTTATAGAAATATTTTGATAATCAAGTAATCATGTATCAGTCAGTAACCAGAGATGTTATTGTACTGTAATGTACTGTACTAATGCTCTGTGCCGATGCTGTGTGTGTAACACTCAGATGGCTGGCTGGTGCTGGATGGCTGTGACACTCTGCTTGTTGCTGTTCGATGGAAACAGTTTGGCAGCTGTGAACCAGAACCAACTTGCAAAATTTGTAGATCAGATCTTGAACGAGTGAGTTGACTTCTACTTATACACAAAAATACAACCAATTCCTAAAAACAATCCAACCAGGAAACATGACAAACTCTTGTCAAGTTACCTTTGTCATTCCATTTCATAATTTCACAAAAAGTAATAGCTGTCTGAGGAGTCGTTTTATCTCAGTTTAATGTGCTAAGAAAACTGAATTGGGCGAGTACAAGTTCTTCGTATTGATACATTTCTAATATAATGTGGTGGGTTGTTGTGTTTATTGTTTCCTTTTCATACAAAACCCATTTCTGACAACTGTATAACCAGTGCACCTTTCCAATTATCACATCAGGTTCTTATCTTCTGTATCAAATGATCGATAGCAGTAACATTTTGCACCCGTTTCTTGTGGCAGGTACACACCAAGCTACACGAGCAGCAATGGTGGAAGGTCAGTAAGGAACTAAGTAAAAGTTACTCATATAGTGCTTTTTAAAATAATAGTTACAATCTGCTTTACAGCAGAGCGAAACAACAGAAACAGACAAACACGTAAAACAAGCACCAGAAACTGACAGAAAAACGCTACATTATACAAAGTGGTATTTTCCATATGCTTGTTTTTAAATTCACAATAACAATGCATCTACTTCAGGATTAATTGTTCAACTTATTTTGAAATTTATTATATTTATTATGTGTATATTTGTTATATTTATTATAAAGGTATTTTATTTGATAATCAAACAGAGATACTGGCAGTGGTAACATGTGACTGAATTCTGCAATTTGGTTTGGTCTCTCACTTTCTATATCGCTCAACTGTTTTAAATAACACCTGGTTTATGTTTTTTGGATCTGTTTTGTTCTGACAGAACAAACCCGATGTTCAGCCTGGCAGTAACCATCCCATACAACGAACGCAAGAAGATATATGACATCAGTCAAGTGACTGGCGATGGAGACCGAGTCAGGAGGAAGATTCTTCATTGTGACGTGTACGCCGGCACGAGGGTGGTTGCAGCCACGGTTCTGAGATGGCCCAATGTTGTGGATCAGTGTCCTGATGGATATGTGCAATGGGGTGATGTTCTGTCACAATGTCCTCGAGGGGTTAAGACATGGGCTGATGTTAAGCAAATGTGTCCTGATAAAGTTTGGGAGGGTAGAGCAGATCATGCAGAGTACCGTACTCTGCAGGGCATTAACACCTTGTTCAGAACATTTAAAAAAAAAGATTTGTTGCTTTTCTACATTTTTGCTTCCCCATGTGATCAAAGATGCACAAGTGAATCAAGTGATTTGAGCATTCTTAATAGCATTAAAGTGATTCGGAAATGGACTAACTACGCTGTTGTGTTTTCCAACATATTCCAGCTGCGTGGTAATCCCATACCTGACGACGCTCTGCGGGGATCCCTCGAGCGACTTGCGGGATCAGTCGGTCTGAGCAACATATTCCGTTGCAACAGACAAGGTGCTATGCAGTGCACAAGCTGCGATAGTGGTGGAGAAGTTGCCCGCTATTGTTTTTCAGAGAATTCACAACCTTCACACACAAAACCTCAACAATGCGTTTCCACAAACGCTGGCAGTTCGAGAGGAGGTCGTCACAGTGGCAGAGGCAACGTCAGGAAAGGGGGAAAACGTAGTCAGAACGTAGGAAAGAAGCGGTGGGGATAAAGACAGAAGAGGTAGCAGGAGCAAAAGGAGGAGGGAGGTGCTCAGGAAACTACAGGATGAGCTTAAAATCTATAAATCTATATAAACATATGCTGCCATATCTCTTAAATTAAAAGACCGAAGATGTTGTGAAAGACTCACTAGCTCTGACAGCATATGTCATTTTTTTCTAGGCCTAGGACGGTGCTAGGCCAGAGTTGTTGATTATTTTTTATTTGAGTATACTACCAAAGACAGCGGAAAAAAGGGCCTTTTCCCTATTTCATTAATTTGACAATTTTATTAGACTGTAAATGTGTAATTTCTTTCTTCAAACCTTGCAGAAGTCCTTCAGGGAGCTCGTGCTGCCTTTCTGAGAAAATGTTGTTTGTTTTTTAGTGTAAAACCAAGTGTGCCTTTTCATTATGACTTGCAGATTGAGGATGATAATTTTGTCAGAAATGGAGAAGAGAGGCAGGCTGGTGTCTACTGCCTGTGTGAAAGAGGAACAATAATCTACAGCGAGCGAACACACATAAAAACCTTTTGAGTACATATTACCAAATATTAGAGTAGTGGCAATAGACAGTGGAAAGAAACAGAAACACGTACATACATATATGAATGGCTTGTTTTCTTGTTGAAGCAAACCCAACTAAAAAAAGAGACACTGCATAGAAGTTTGAGAAGGTTAAATAGTCCAAATAACGGCAAGCCCATTTTGTTGCACTAGTAATTTGAAATATATGAACTTAAAGACAGAAGTGGCTCATTTGCTGTCTCACAATCTGAAGAGAGAATTAATCAATAATGACATTTAGCCGATGAGGAAACATTCACTGAAGGTGACCTGCTTATTTTCATTTTGTTTCCAGTTTGCAGTAATTATTTTACATCACATTATTGAACTGAGGCGAAGAAGAAAAGAAATAAGGTTACTGTTAATGAACTCAGTATCTGTAGTACTTAAATATTTGTATTCAATACTTCTGTATATCATTTCTTAATCATGTGATGTTCTGCACTTTCTGATTAAAGCTTGGCTCAGCATCCATTCTGCTCTGTCTGTGTGTCAGTCATTTGGAAACTCCTGCATTACAGAACTATGGTTACTGTGGTTCAGCTGTTCAACATGTCGAGTTGTGTAGTTGTAATCAACACTCCATGTACAGTGTGCTAGTAAAGACAGGATTACATTATGCAATTTAACTTACTGATGTATAAAAAGACTACCGACTAATTACAGATGCACAGTCTCACCTGCTGATTCTGACTGTTACCGATTCCAGTTTTCTTCCTAAGATTCATAATTCACGCAAACATGTGTACGTTTATAATAAAACATTGACTATTAAAAAAGGCCCAACGCCTACACTTTCTCCCAAACTGCACCAGGTTACAGGACTCAAACATGTTTCAAAATAAAGCGCAGTTACTGCACAGAGTTGTTTTTTGTAAAAAACAACATCCAACTGAAATTGAATTGCAGTATATTCCACTTTATCTTTAGCAGCGTGCAGGGAAATGTAGTGGACGGGGTAAAGTAAGAACAGTTAGTAGGAATAGAGGAGGAGGGAGGCGCTCAGGATACTACAGGATGAGCCTAAAACCTATAAATCTATATTGACATATGCTGCCATGTCTCTTAAAGTATTAGTTCACCCATAAATGAAAATCCAATCATAATCTATTCACCTCCATGCTGATGGACATGAGGGTAAAGTTTCGGGGGGGCGACTGTTATAGTGTCTACCTCGGTGCTTTCATCATATGTGCTGAATCTGTTCTTTCAAGATAACAAATTAAAAGACCACAGATGTTGTGAAAGACTCTTTAGCCCCGACAGTATATGTCTCTTTTTTTTTTTCTAAGGCAGAGTTGTTGTTGTTCCTGTCCTCGGCCTACTAATCTTTTTCCATGACAGAGCAATAACTCAATTGGCCAATAACAGACCTAATCATTAAAAATGTGTTGTTTCCTTCTATTGTTGTGATTAACTAGATATAGACAAGTATGAAAAGCTTTGTGTCAGGAGGTAAATGATGGACAGTACATCCTGGATACACTCTCTCACTCCTTCCCAGAGAGTTTTCTATTCACCTTTCCCTAATTAATTCATTTTATTTTATTTTCTTAGACTGTAAATGTGTAATTTCTTTCTTCAAACCTTACAGAAGTCCTTCAGGGAGCTCGTGTTGCCTTTCTGAGAAATGTTTTTTTTGTTTTTTAGTGTAAAACCAAGTGTGCCTTTTCATTATGACTTGCAGATTGAGGATGATAATTTTGTCAGAAATGGAGAAGAGAGGCAGGCTGGTGTCTACTGCCTGTGTGAAAGAGGAACAATTATCTACAGCGAGCGAACACACATAAAAACCTTTTGAGTACATATTACCAAATATTAGAGTAGTGGCAATAGACAGTGGAAAGAAACAGAAACACGTACATACATATATGAATGGCTTGTTTTCTTGTTGAAGCAAACCCAACTAAAAAAAGAGACACTGCATATAAGTTTGAGAAAACTAAAAATACGTGTAGTGAATACAGTTCAAACTGTCCAAAAATCTGAGTTAATCTCAGTCCAAATAACGGCAAGCCCATTTTGTTGCGCTAGTCATTTGAAATATATGAACTTAAAGACAGAACTGGCTCATTAGCTGTCTCACAACTCAACACAACACTGAAAAGAGAATTGATCATTAGTGACGTTAAGCCGTTGAGTCACTGAAGGTGACCTGTAACTCATTACCAAATCATCTGATGGTCTGAACTTTCATTGACTATTAAAAAGGCCTAACTCCTACATTTTCTCCCAAACTGCACCAGGGTACAGGACTCGGACATGTTTCAAAATAAAGCGCAGTTACTGGAAAGAGTTTTGTTTTTTTTGTAAAAAAAAACAAAACAACAACATCCAACTGAAAATGAATTGCAGTATATTCCACTTTATCTAACATGTTGTTAACTATTTTATTCACTGGTCTGTTACTGAAATGGTTTAAGGTGAATTTGAGTTCCCCTTGATAAGCATTTATGCAGTGTATACTGGTATCCAGGACTCTTACTGTGAAGGGTAAAAACAGAAGGAGTCTAACTAATTCGCTCAAGTTAGAAGTTTGCTGCCCTGGTTCAGACAGCGGAGCCTCCGTGTTGTCATTTGCATTCATAACCCTTGACTACTTTTACTTCCTAAAAGAAAGCCAGAGCAACAGATCTAACAACACAGCTTGTCGTCAACGTGAGTAACATCCTTGTCTCTGCTCCGCCCTATGTCTGTGTGGACCCGCAGTGAAAAGCACACAGACAGGCAGCGGAGGAAAAGAGAAAGGCGTTTAAAAAGTGTCAACCAAACGCAGTGAAGACCCTAACACTGAGCTGAAATGAAAGGAGTGCACATAAATTCAGTAAATAACATAAAACATTCAGTTCAGGCTGGAGGCCCTATTGAAAGGTGAGTGGCATGTGTGTAAATGTGACTGGCACAGAGTCAGACAGATCTGACACTGACCAGCTGCCGGTAATGCCTGAAACCAGACGACTCTGGTCCCTGGCCGGTCAATCGGTGCATCTCTACATCTAACTGACTCTCCAATATATTCAAAATAGAGAGTAATTCTATGGTTTTGGCGTAAAATCTATAAAACAGATTTTTACTGCAGTCTCATAAGAACAGGATCAAACGTGCAGTAGATGAACATCTTTAGGTTCAGTACTGTATGAGAGGGTATTAGTGTCTGGATCCACAGCGAGTGTCAGCTCACAACAATACACAATGAGAATACAGGTAGAGAAAGTAAGTAAATCTAGACTGGATATCAGACACTCACAGTGTGGCTCTCCTTTGTCGGGTCAGTCACTGTCACTGTGTGTGGGGAGGACCTCATCCTGTTGAACCCCACGACTCACAAAAAACACCAATTCCTCCCATCAAAAGGTCGGAAACTCTCCAGTGGAAGATCTTCATCTCTGTTGGAGACAACCAACAATAAATGAGTTCATATTTTCTTGCAAATCCAGAACATCACATCTCTCACACACAGGTAAACAAGTCAACATTTTCAATTGTACCACTGCCTCAAACTGCAATTATAGCCTCAAATTTTAAAAAATAATTAATTGATTCGAGCTGTACAAATCTCAACGTCAGTTAAATGGGATCTTGGCTGGTTTAAGTTGAACCTCAGATTCACTGACCTCTTCAGGAGTTCATCTGATTTCTATAGGACGTAGCAATCGGTTCAGACTAACACACAGGTCAAGTTTAAACCAAAGCTTCTGAGGAGACAAATAATCAAGCGACTTTTACCGAGACAACAGAGGTTTAAAACGGTCTTATACATAAACCACAGCTAAGCTAATGGCTGACCAGTCTCCAACTTGCTGGTGTTTACAGCTTGTTTCTGAATTCTGCAAATGGACAAGGAGGAACTTTTTTACTTTAATCTCACCAATTCTACAACAATTAGTTGAGGAAGTATTCAGATAACAGTAACAATACCGCACAATGAAAAATACTCCAAAACAAGTAAAGCCCTGCATTCAAAAGTAAAAGTACGCAAGTATTATCAGCACAAAACCTCAAGTCCAGTACTTGAGTAAAGGTATTCAGTCACACTCCATCATTAAAAATGTTACACATGGATCTAACAATTACATTTTTAAAATAACCTTGATGCCACCAGGACGCAGGTGTGGAGGGTGCTCACTTTTCTTCACGTCACCCAGGTGTCAACAACCTTTACTATCAAAAGAGCCCCATCCCTCACCCCAAGAAAATCTGTCTGGGGCCGCAAAACAAATTTGTGTCTTAAAATACAGGACAGTTTCAATTTTATTTTGACTAAAGTCCATTACAGTGCGAGTTAATCCTCCTTCTTTCATCCTCAGGCACAAACAGCAGTCA
The DNA here is from genome assembly GCF_040436345.1 of Pagrus major. Lineage (NCBI taxonomy): Eukaryota > Metazoa > Chordata > Actinopteri > Spariformes > Sparidae > Pagrus > Pagrus major. The sequence goes on along the minus strand of NC_133215.1, from coordinate 3,499,156 downwards.
ACCCTCGGGCTTGTAACACAATAATATTAGTTCAGGATCATCCAATTAACCACAACTTGATAAACCAGATATGATTATGGGTGTGTAGGCTTCACATTTTTACTGTTGGAGAATGTAAGAATCACTGAAGGCCTAACACAGTGATGATAAAAAAAGATATAAAAAATATTATTCATTTACATGTAAAATGTCGAGGCCACAGGGAGCCAGAACAGCCGCAGGTAACCTAGCCCTAAGCTAACAGTTAAGCTAACAGTTAAGCTAGCAGTTAAGCTAGCAGTAAACATCACAATAACGCACAGGTTTTCTCACAGACGAATAAAACCAAACTAAAATCCCCGCAGCTCGCTTGACAACACTTACCGCTGTCTTCACAGTACTTCCAGGTCGCCAAAAAACGTGTATCCAGCTCTAAAACAGACAAACCGTCCGCGACACCTTGAAGATGCGTTAAACTTGTCAAAAGCTGCCGACCGCGACCCATTTCAAACAAAGATGGCCGCCGGAAGTAGCTTGTAGTCATTTCCCTGCTCAGTTTGTAAAATATAAAACAGATATTTAAAATATAAAAACGCAATTTGTTATGAGATTACTAACAACAAATGGTTGGTTGAGATTTAGGTGTTAATGTTAAACTTTTTCTTATTTAAAAAAAAACTCCAGCTGGTGGTTGAGTTGAGCTAAAATTCCTCTGGAAATATCAGATATAAGGACAGGAAGTTGTTTTCTTTGTTTATTAGTCTGGCTTGAATTTGTCTTCATGGAAAATCTGACTAAAATACAATACTAATAAAATAATGAAAATGCTGTTTACGTGAGAAGCTCATATCACAAAGAGTATGAAAGACAAAAAACACTGTTGCTCCAATAGACCGAATGTTTGTTTGATATAAGTTCTGGTTAGAAAATCCCTGCATCAGTCATTAGGTTACAAACAACCAAGGATGTAAACAACAGATGCTTTTTTTGTGATTGTGAGGGAGAAACTTTTGAACATGTTTTACAGATTGTTTCCATGCCGCTGCTTTTTGGCTTGATTAACAGAATTACCTTTCAGAAATGCTGGAAAAAGATGTCACTCTGACAAAGTTTGATATTTTACTGATCTCTAACTTCTCCCCAGATGAAATGTACATAACACATTTAATTAGTATTTTAGCAAAATATTACACTCACAAAATGAAGTGGCTTGACAGATTGCCCACATGTCATATTTTTTGTTTAATTGAATGTAAAAATGTGAACATTTGTGTACTCTTTATACAACATGCACTGTATATTTGAAATTCTTAAATAAATGGGGAAATAAGTGTGTTTCATACAGCCGAGCCTTTAAGTTGTTTGTTGAGACTCTGTGTGACTGAAATGAGCCTGATGATGAAGCCTGATCCTCCGAGCGCACTTTAATTTTCAGTGTTGAATCAAACCATGCGTTCTTGTTCTGTGGACTAAAATAGAAAGGCAGAGAAGAGATGTTTGTCTTGTCGTGTCTTCATAGGCGACATTATAGAAGGTATATGTCTATTGTGTTTCATATGACTGAGCCTAATAATTTAAAATATTAATTCCTATCTCATAATATATCAGACTGTGATCCTTTGTCCACCTGCTCATCCCTGAGTCCAAGAACTTCCTTTATTTAAACAGATCTAGTTTATTTAATAGTTTTATATAGGTTTTTGAAAGTAACTAAAAAGTAGTGTAATTAGTAATATATTCCTCTATGCAAACAGTCCAATTGTAACGTGATATATTACTTTAAAATGAAGGTAATAAATAAGATTAAATAAATAAATATATTGCATTTTGACAGTATAGTACATTATGCAAATCAACTGCCAGTTTTCTACCCGGAAGTGACGCAAACGTTTCCAATAAAACACAGCAGAGCCCGTTTTGAACCCAGAATTAACAAATACTTAGCTGGTAACTCATCTCTGGCGGTAATAGAGTAGTTTTAGTGGGAAAACAAGGTGAAACATCAAATAAATTGATCTGACGCGGTAAAAAAAACTACAACTCCCAGAATTCCCCTCTCTCCCGAACTTCACGTGACGCGACCTCATGTGACCACCGTGCTGAGAGGAACAAACATGGCGGACGCAGAAGCAGCGAAGTCTCTGAGCGGGTTGCTGAACGGCATCGCTCAGAAAGTGTATCACAGCAACAGCGACATCACGGAGGAGCTGCTGAACACGGAGCTGTTCCCGGAACTGTCCCGGGACGAGTTCACGGCCCTGCACGAGAAGATGAGAGGCCTCTTGAAGGTACCGCGACACCTGCATCCTGAACACCTGAGTTAGCCTCCTCTGTCTGTCTGTCTGTCTGTCTGTGTGTGTGTGTGTGTGTGTGTGTGTGTGTGTGTGACGACGAAGCACCTGAGGAAAACAATACTTCATTTTTTATTTTTGTGTTTATGGTTCATGAGGTCGAGCTGAAGCAACAGCTGGTAGAAGAAGGAAGCTGCTTGTGTCAGCTGTCAGGTTAATATGAGCTAATAGCTGTTTAACTATATAACAGAGTATAAATATTTATATATATATGAGTATAAATCATGACAGGACTGTTCTTAGTGTTAAAGGTGAGGGGTGAAAGTTATTTACACTCATGTGTTCATTCATTGGTCTCTTCCTGTGTGTCTCACCTGTTGTCAGCAGGGGGCAGCACCAACACACATACCTGTCATCAATCAATCAATCAATCAATCAACCTTTATTGATAGAGCACCTTTCAAACAAATCACAGTGATGTTCAAAGTGCTTTACAAGTAGGGATGCAGATGTTAAGTTTTAATCGATAGTCGTCCGCCTTAACGATTGATAAACGATTAATCATTAATAACACGTGAAATATGTTGAACATCTTTCTTTTAGAAAACAGTTTTAACCACTGACGTGATCTGTGTTTGATGTAAAGTCAGAGTCATTAGGTGATAAAGTAGATATAAACGTACTCGTATAATAAACTAGATAACACAAAGTAATGACTTGATTTTAATTACGGAGCTTCTGTCTGTCGCTTTTCAGCAACTGGCAACAAAATCCAATCAATGCTGGAGCGACTCAAATGTGATATCAAATTTTTAAAGGACAGATTACTCGTATTTTAATTAAATATATTTTCTCTCAACAGTATTTTGTGTTTTATTTGAAAAACAAGTATCTGCAAGGATCTTCTCCAGATCACTGAATGACAGGAATTACTTAATTTTTGCAATATTATAAAAACATGACTGGACACGTTTAAAATCTGAGTCAAATAGAACACAAATTATTATTATTGTTTATGAAGTGCTTTTGGGGAGGTTTAAACACACTATTTTTGTTTTATTTGTATTTACATAGCCCAAAATCACAATGACTTTGCCTCAGTGGGCTTTACAATCTGTACAGTGAGTGACAGACAGACAGACAGACAGACAGACAGACAGACAGACAGACAGACAGTCAGACAGTCAGACAGTCAGACCTCTGTGGTGACCTGGAGGAGGTCGGCCGCACAAGATAATGAGCAAAAACGATCAGAGTGTATAAAGATTGTTATCTCATATTGTTGCTGGTGTTACTGTTAAACTGGTTTCCTGTCCAGTTCTGTGGTGCCCCTCAGCTGATCCTCCTCATCCTCTTGTCCTCCACCTCTCAGTCCATCGCCACAGCGGACATGGACCACGCCCAGCTGGAGGCCTTCCTCACAGCCCAGACCAGGAGGCAGGGCGCCGGTGGGGTGACCACTGAACAGGCCGCCGCCCTCTCTCGCTTCTGGAAGAGCCAGCGAGCCCGGGTGAGGGAGAGCTTGCTGGCTCAGAGCCGCTGGGAGCCCGGCCTCAGGGGCGTCTCCTGGAGGGTGGACCTCCAGACTGGAGCCAGCCGGGGGGATGCGGCCCACAGCGGCCCGGTCGCCCTGATGGAGCTGGAGCTGGGCAGAACCGGACAGGTGAGACCGATCCGGTGTTTCCTCTGACGTGCATCCACTTTCATAGTTTCACATGTTAATGTGCAGAGCTGACCAGGACGACCACACTGTTATACATGACCAAATAACTCCTGGATGGGAATGAACTACATTAATACTACACACAACTACATTAATACTACACAAAACTACATTAATACTACACACAGCTACATTAATACTACACACAACTACACAGAATAACAATTTGGTTGCGAGGAAGAGAAAACTAGTGGAGATATGAATTTCTGTAAATGACAGATTCTGCATTCTGGTCAAATATATCAGACTTCCTGTTATTAATTAAATGACTGTCACCATTCAGTTACAGCCATTTAAATGAGTAAATGTTGCCACGTTTCCTTAGTGTCTCTTGGATGATCAGGACAAATTTCAACCCAATCCAGTGAAAAATAAGTGTTTGGTGACGTTCATAAATTCATAAGTTAAAAAGTATTTGGAGTACAGCTACAGGATTGTGCAGAGTCCCATGAGTTTAATAAAAGTATCAACATGATTTTTTAAAGAGAAAACCCATGACATGCACTGGGAGGCCGTAGGTGAGCATGTATATTACAATTAAAGGGTATAAGAGGGCCCCCTAGTGGCAAAAATGACATCCTGTATGTTTAACATGCCACTTCAGGTCCAGATATTGAGTTTTAAATTGGGTTAACATCCATCCAGCTGTACAATCTGTGGGGTGAAACGAGGGCAACGTTCAATACGGCACGAGGCCCGTCTCTGGATGTGACCGGATTACTGGTGTGTTTTAATAAGCCCCGGTCCCATGAGACGGCTAAATTTACTCAGTCTGGGTCCAGAGCTAAAAACAGTTTCAGAGCCGCTCCCTGAGGAAAACAGAACTGAGGCAACGCTGCTGTTGATGTGTGGTGACCTTAACTTCAAAATAACATCCATCAAAGCTGAAGTGAGGAGGTCAGCAGAGCCTTCATGTGTATGTTAGAGATCACTTGGGTTTGGGTTGTCTCCCTGTTTATGCTGCACTAGATTCAAGGCTCAGATTGTACGATTTAACATGTAACATCATTACTGTCGTGTCCAGTTCAGGTCCAGTTTCAACAACACATTGTGGAGAGGTGGGCGGTGCAGAGAGGCAACAGTCCACACATTGTTTCCTCCAGTAGAAGTTCAGATACTTATGTAGAAACAGACTCTGGTAAAAGTAGAAGTACTGATTCAGCTTCTTTACTCCAGTAAAAGTAATCGAGTACAGGCTCTGACATGTACTCAGAGTATCAGAGTAAAAAGTCTCCCTCTGAAGGACATTTGTGGTCAAAGCTACTGAAGCTCACGTCATATTAATATAATTCAAAGACTATTAAAGTTAAAGGTAGAGTCAGTAGGATTTGTCCCAGCTGTTCCTGAACGCACCACAAAGACAGTTGATAGTTGAGTCTCATTCCCAGGACGTCAAACAGCCACATGTTGGGTTGGTAAAGCGTCCGAGCAGCAACAAAGAGAGAAAATAAGAAACTCTCTGCAGATACGAGACACTAACACGACTTTTCTCCCCATTCAGCCTCCCTCTCTGTCTGTTCACGTCTTCTTACGTCTTTGTTTCGTCTCGCTGCGTCTGCAGCAACGGACGCCAAATAAAAATAATCTGTAATAAGAAAGTTCAGATATTGTGTTCAGTAACTAAGTATTTGTACTCCCTCTCATCTGTCATTTCTTCCAACATGTAATCCTCAGGCCTTGCAGTTTAATTTGTGGGTCTCTGTTGATCATTTGCTGTGGCATTAATCCTTTTATTGTAGAAAAATACCCAAATCCATACTGATGACTTCCCCCGGTCCAGTCCGACCTGAAGCCATAAACAATTTAAGAGCCGGATCATGTAGATGGATTTATTATCTGACTACTCTGTGGATGACTGATAAGTCTGAGAATTGTTTACCTCTAATCCCGTCCGTCTATGTTCATGTCTGTGGTGAAGCTGAACGTCCGGAGGAGGAAACAGGGAAATTACATCTCATTGTTTGGTTTGTTAAAATGCTATGGATGCTATGAGCCCAGATGTCCCAAACAGATTATCATCGTTGTCCAAGCGTGTGTGTGTGTGTGTGTGTGTGTGTGTGTGTGTGTGTGTGTGTGTGTGTGTGTGTGTGTGTGTGTGTGTGTGTGTGTGTGTGTGTGTGTGTGTGTGTCATAGATACTTTGAGCATGTTGACCAGCAGCAGACCTCCACCACCCACAGGGCTGAAGTCAGTCCAGGTCAGAGTTCAGCTTTCCGTCTTAATCAGCGACGCCCCAAAATGAGCACACCTGCAGTTTGTAACGCCGGCTCTCTGTGAGACGTTTGTCTGCGATGACTTCAGACGCCTCCTGCAGCGCCACATCACACTTTATACTGTAATTTACAGCAAAATGTTCAAGTTAATCTTTTTCCATTTAGACTCTCAGTGTGAGCATTTCAACATAAACTTCCTCAGTATATATTTTTTTACATTTTAATCTCTATTTCTTACAAATTACACGTTTTTTTTTTAATCACAATGCCTTTCTACAAATAGTATAATACCAATAATATTAGTGCAGCTCAGGGATGTTGATGATTAATGATTAATTGATTAATCGCTAACTGATCAGAAATGTATTAACCAACTATCAAAGATTATTTACAAGTCATTTATTACAAATACTTGCTTATTAAATGTATCAATATAAAATACTGGTATGAGAAAATGTATTTAATTAGAATACAAGTCATTTTTAATTTAAAAGACTGTTCAAACTGATAATTTAGCTGTTTAGAAGAATCAGTACAGGTTTTGTTGAGCTAGTTGTCGACGGGAGCTCCACAACTTAAAAGCAGCTGTTTGTGTTATTTATCAGGGGCTGATATTCAACATCTTTCTGCTCGTCAGTATCAGTGGTTTTTGCTTTTTGTGCCCGAGTGCCGATAGAACGACCTCCGACACGGAAAAGTGCAATGAAACAGTCAACAGAAACACGGACGACATCACAGCTCTTACCTCTCCATCACTTTTTACTTCATATTGTGTTTCTCTGTGAAATGTGCTGTAAATACAATGTGTAGTGGTTATTTTCTCTTTCATTCAGTTGATCTGTGCTCAGTAGGAGTCTTTGTGTTTGTCAGGAGCCGACTCGTCCTTTCTTTTTCTTGTTTTTTTAACCGCCCTCAACTGTTAAATCGGCTGCTGTGGTCGCTGTGAAGTTCGCAGACTTGACATTCAAACTCGAGAAGATGCACTGGAGCGTTTTTTAAATTGGAAGTCGGGAAATTCCAAGTACCAGTTCAGTACTTGACTAAATTGTACTTAGTTACATTCTCCTCTCTAGTTACTCTCAACTTTGACACTCAGATTTTTATTTTTACTTTAAAGGAATATCAGTTCTAACTATCGGTATATAAAGTATATAAAGTTGTTTATCTCTGTAGGGCTTCTCTCCATAAAGTTGTTGGACACTTGGAATAAGAAACAAACACTTACACTGAACGTTAGGCTCCTCCTGCCTCTCAGAAATAGAGGATTGTATGGACCAGCCTCCCTGGAGGAGTTACATCGCAGGCTCAGCCCATTTCCCTGCCGCTCACTCTGCACTGGACCGGTTTCTTAATTGGGAAAACAGTAGAAAGCAGAGTCCAGGTTGATAAAGTGCGTAATGTCTTCCTTCTCTCTCTCTCTCTCTCTCTCTCTCTCAGGACTCGGAGTTTGTGTGTCTGGAGTTTGACGAAGCCAAAGTCAACCAGGTGCTGAAGAAGATGTCCGATATCCAGCAGAGCATCGACAGCATCGTTCAGCGCACGTAAAACATTTCCCCCTCAGACGGCAGAGGAACAGAGAGGTGTGGTTCTGACCGAGAGACGACCGACCGGCTCCAGATGTCTCTCCACACACGCTGTTCTGTTGGGTCGGTGTCATGTCGTTCAGTGGCGTCACACAGACGTGGGAGTTGTTTGGTTCTGTGTTCACTACAGTGGATCCAACATGGCACCTGCATACAGACGCAGACTGGACCAACTGCAATGATTCTGAAGGATCTGTTGACTTGTTGATGGACCAAAAGTTGTTTTTTAGTGACGATGAGGAACTTTAAAGTGTTTATGAAACAGTGTCTGATTCCTCTGATGGTTATAAATGACCTGAGACCATCAGAGAACAGACAGCTGATTCTATGTAGTTATTATAACGCCTGTGCTCGGGTCCGATCACATATATCACATATAAAATCACATATAAATACATTACATCATCACGATCCATCCTGCGTCTCTCTGTCACTGGATTTCAAAACGAATGCACGTGCCAGCAAAGATCTTTCTACAACAGCAGGCGCTGGTGTCGTCCGAAAGGGTCCGATACAATCAACAAAAACTAAAAGTTCCTTGTCGTCACTTGAAGCTTTCATAATTAAAAGTGCTGATCTGTCGTACCGTTACTCTAACTTGCCAACCCTCCCAATTTTCCCTGGAGAGTCCGGTTCTTCATCGGCCCGCTGGATCACATTTCTCCCGGTTTATTTTTTCACACTTATTCCCTTTAACAGAGACCATGTTCCTGTTCCTCACGCAAATAAATCGACTTTCTTATTACAAAAGTTAAACTCCTCCCGTCGGTAAACAGCTCCGGATCAGAGCAGAATCTGATGTCACCGTTTGTTCCTCAAGTCCGGGTCGGCCCAGGACTGAGCAGCTCCTCCACTCTGCACATGTCTTACATTTTGTTTTCATAGAAGGTACATATTGTACCTTTTAAATTGATATGTAATAATATGTTAAAAAAAAACAAGTTTAATTGTTTTTTTCATCTTATTTTTTCCTGGCTGTGTTCAGAGACGAGGCTACATCACTTCAGAAGTGGACGACGTCTGACGTCCAATAAAAGGCTGAAGTCAGGAAAGTTTAAAAACAACATAAACTGGTTCTGATCACAGCTCTGCTTTTTATATCCTCAGACATCACTGAGCTGATAGACTGTAAATGTTTGTGCCAATTAAGATTTAAGCAAAAACCGATGTGATTCAGTCAAAATCAAAAATAGAAGGTCGCCTTCTTCTGTTTCTCTTCTCCGTCCTGAAACAAAGATCAGCTTCATTAACATTAAAACAACAACTACATAATCACCGTCCCCACATCATAAACAGGGTGTTTCTTCAGGAGATACTTCTGTTTTTCCACTTTTGAAACCAGGTTATTTCCTCGTCAGTGGACTTTGACTGTCACGTCGGGACGTCGCAGCACTTTCACTTCCACTCATCTCGAGTAACGTCTGCTCGTCCTGTTTGTTATCAGATAAGTGCGTCGATGAGGCCGAGGTTCGGTTTATGGGTGGAAACACACACACACACACACCTTTTTGATAAGACGACTGAGTCTCCACGTTGCACCAAACTCCATTCATTTTCCCGTTGATTTACAGCTACAGTACAACCCTGCTTCTGAGACAGTTGGGACGCTTGTTTTTCTAATTGAATACTGTATAAAGATTTTTAATGTTCAAACTGATGAACTTTATTGTTTTTTTTGTAAATAAACATGATAACTGCAACAAGCAAAATGAGAAGAACCACGGTGTCGCAGCTTTTTTTGGATGATGTGTTGACTGATGTGAGTTTATAGCGACTGCTAACTTTCCCCTCTTGTCCCCTCAGTTGGTCTTTTACATGTAGAGCGTATTTATACAGCTTCCAGTGGTCAGTACCATAAAACCACGTTGTCTTTTCCTGCTTTTAAAGGCCCATTACACTGAAGTGATGTCATTTTATGAACTTATCAGACTGTGACTCGTTCTGATGTCTGTCTGCAGCGGTGTGTACAGGTTTTATGGTTTAATGTTTGAGAATCAACAGTTACCGTTGTGTCTTTGCTTATCTAAGTTATTGAATTTTACTGCAGTCGTGTCTGAATATTTAAAGATTATATCAACTTTATTGGTAATGAATGTTGGAGCATTTGTTCGATCATAAAACCTTCTGTTTTTATTCCTTTAAGGGTTGTGTGTAAAACCGAGATGGTTATTGTAGCGTGAAGATCTCACACCATTGCAACACCCAACCACTATCCACATTACTGATGATTATTTATGAAACATCTCACTGTGTTAAGATTTTATTGAAGTTGAAGTACCAACAGTCATTCCTACAATATTGTTGCAATATTGAAATTGAGGTATTTGGTCAAAAATATTGTGAAAGTGCATTTAGGGGTCATTAAGTCGTCCTCTTTGCCGCCCTCAGTCAGAAATGTTGGTGTTTTATTTGATCCGAGTTGACATTGAATGACCCAAACAACAATGGCCTCCTCATCATAGAGGGGTGCAGTCTGTGGCACGTCAGCACATCAGGCTCCCTCGTCTCAAAGTCTCAGTTTGTTGAATGTGTTTTCAGTTAAATGTGTGAAATGAGGTGTGTGGTCACCACAGGCTGAACATGTTTACACGTTTTGTTCTCCAACATAAAATCCTTCATTAAATGTCCACAGTTTAATTAAAGCTCTTCATGTGTTAAAAACAGTTAGCGGTTGCTAACAAGTGTCTAAATGAGACTACAGAGGTTGTCGGGGACATTAAACGTCCTCACAGCGAACAGGAGACTCGTGATCTGCTGGATCACAAGACAAATGTACATTTTTGAACAGGTCAGCTTGAATATGAACTTTTCAGTTTCCAGTTTCCACAGCAGAGAGAGTTTCTACCTCCAGCTTTTCCTTCACATGCTAAAAACAGTGGTTGGTCATTAATGTTGAGGGTGGAGTGAAGAGGGCTGACCTCCAGGCTGAGCAGCCCGGGGCCTCAGAGGCTCTGCAGCCGCCTCTGAGCACCAACAGTTCAAACTCCACCAACCTGAGGGAGGAGTCAGTGCGCGCGCAGCACGCAGCAGAGCCGCGCGCCTCCACAGCACCTGAGCACCTTTCTCCTCTCAGTGAACACACGACGTGACCTTCCTGCTGGTGTCGGAGGTTTGAGGACCGACGAAGAGTTTCACACAGTCCAGATTTTAACGAGGACCAGCGTGCGTAAAAGATCTCCAACACGCGCGTCCTGAAGGAGGACGGCGCGTCAGGTGGAGCAGCTGCAGCCTGTTGATCCGCCCGGACCGACCCGTTCATTTCACAGCGAGGAGGCGACACACACACAGGTCTGTCTGTTAGTCCGAGTGTTTCAGTTTGTATCAGGAGTTCAGTCTGGAGACAGAAGCTGCAGGTTGAGCTGGCGCACACCGGATACTGACACCTGGTTCACACCTGTGTGGGTCCAACTTTTTATCATATCATCTTATAAAACGGAGTCAAAACGCTCCAAGCTTCGCCACATGTAGGAACCACACGCGTCAGCTCCGCAGGTCTTTTCACAGTGACGCTGCTGCGAAATGATCCCAAAATCTGAAGCCAGCAGGCTGTGAAAGTGAGGCTGATCAACAGGCTGCAACACGTGCAGGAAAACTGATATTCCTCATTACATAAGAGAGATACTGTAATATCAGGGAGGACGTGTTGCGAGAATAACTTAAAGGAGCAGTCTGTAGTTTTTTTGGGAAAACATTTTAAGCAGAAGAGAAAAATCTTTACTTACTGAGTTTTATGACTGAATAACAGAACAACACAATTTATACTGTTTTACTTTGTTTTTATGTGGCGGACCCTGCCACCTTTCTAGCTTCAATCAGTGTTCTGGGACCTTGTTTTCCTCTGAGAACAGCTCGTTTATTCACTGATGGAAAAAATACATTTTTCTGAGTTTGTATCGTGATAACGCACCAAAAAAATGCTGTGATACCATCGTTGGACCGTGACGATATCTCCCGAACCGATCATGTGGTTATCTTGGTTCTGAAGTTCAGCAGAGGACGCCGTCATGATGTCATGTAGGCGGGAGGTTTTGAAACGGTGATATCTGTGTTCTGCTGTGTCGATCTGGGTCATTTGGTTTTATAATCTCTCCATGACGAGTCCAACAGTGTTACAAGAGGTCAATGTTAGACCAGTGGACTGCTTTTCAAACCTGGAGCCAACATTACCCACAATGCAACTCAGCCAAGCCTCCAGGAAGAGCGGCAGGCTTTGAGGCCAGTTTTCTTAGTGGCCAAACATCACGTGATGCGCTGCGGCCTCCAATTTCGGCCATTCAGTCCAATAACATTCGGAACAACCGCCCGATTACATTATTTTATCCCCATTCAAGTTAGCCGGGCGCTAAACAGGAAGTTAGCCAGCCTGGTTGGCGGAAGCCTCTAGTGCGCACGCCCTATGGGCCGCACGACATAGCCGCCATTTTGGCTTCATGCTCCACTGAGCAGCTTTCATAGGAATGAACGGGCTCCGTCTGCAACACGGTGTCCAGGTTTTAACGTGACGTCCCCCCTGACATCACTGGAGGAGATTTATCAGAGTACATGCAGCTTCCTCTGGAGCCACAGAAGACTTTATACTACCTCATTCACATGTGCAGTCGTCCTCCTCAAGGCCTGTGAACACGCTGTAATGTGCTGGAAGCAGTTTCACTATCTGGATTTGAGGCACATGTAGAGTAGAGAGATATTTCCACAGATTGCTGATGTTTCCATCCTGACTCTAAATCATTTTATCACTTATTTTGCGGATATTATACATTTTGTCATTTTTCTTTGTGAACTGGAGCTTTGGACTGTTTCTTCCTCAGCTTCATGACCAGCAGCAGCGCAGACGCACGAGTTTGACGTCTTCCTTTTTTAAAACAAACGTAACCATCACAAAAACATGTCGGCAGTAATGAGCCCAGAGACGTACGACTCTGATGGGCTGGACAATTTAGAACCGGTTCTCAATGGCTCTGGTTCTCGATCACCATCCCTCCATAGGATTGTTACTGAAATCCTTAAAATAAAGAGCAATGCGTTTTCTCTTAAAGGAACATTTCACCCAGAAATGAAACTCAGTCCTGTATCCCATTCAGTGTAAATAAATGGAGACTTGGATTACAGCAGACGAGCTGTATGGAGACATTGAATGTTTATTTTTTGGTTGATTTTCCATTTTAAATCAAGTCTCCAGCTGCTTCAGTTGTTGAGGAGAATGCTGCAACTCTGTTTTACTGTGAAGCTCCAGAAATGTTCACCTGACTTTATATCAGGAGATACGGACTGAGTTTTAATTTTAGGGTAACTGTTCCTTTAAGTCTCCAACAATAGCTTGAGAATGTCTTTTCACTTCATCTTCTATCACCAGCGATCAGCTCGTTCACCGTCGTTGAACTGCAGAGCTCAGTTTGATCTTTGAGCAGGAAACATTTTAATCTTTGGTGTCTGTGTGAGAATCAACTCCCTCCCACACAATCACTGTCACTTTAACTGTCACATTAGCAGGTAAACTTTAATAACAGCTCTGTAAATCAGAACAGGACCTGACGGGAAAGCTCTGAAGCTATAAATCACTATCTCTCGTACACGGTGTCCGGCTTTATGACGGGCAGTAAATGAGATTTGCCCTTTAATGAACTTTGACCTTTTGCTGGTGCTCTGCCTCATGTCCACATTAGTGAATCAGTAACTGTCGGGGTTCAGTGTGAAGCCCAGAAAACAACAGTAGCTCGACTAACTCCTGTAGATTTATTGAGCATCTTCCTGGTTAACGTGTCACTGTTTTAAACTCCAGATGGCTCCAGAAACAACTTCCTGGTTCTTCGTGAAGACGTCTCTCTCCACCCTGCAGGAGGCCGGGTGACGTCCCGGTCTCCACCTGACCCGACTGACCAATCATCTGCACGCCAGCTAAAGGTAAGATCAGTTCAGTCAAAGTCATGACAGACAACAGGCCAACAAAACAATCTCTACACTGATATATTACATGTGCAGATTGAGCAGGGCGACTGCACAGGGACCAAAGGAGTTGTTGCACTTGAAGCGGGGAACTTTAAATCTACAGCCTGAGGGAAGAGTTTCAAACTCAAAGCAGAGGGTGTGGTCTGTGCAGTGTAATATGACTGCAGGACGCCTCTCACCTTACCAGCCACCTTCACAATATGGCTCAGGTGTTTTTCCCCCCTGATGTTCAGGTTACCAGACCTGCACACACAAGCAGGAAACAGTTTTCTGAGGTGATCCAGAGCGAAAATCTGCAGAATTCAGCGGAATGTTTCTTTACTTGTAAAGTGATAAGATGATGATCATTTTAGTGAACAAAGGTTGTTTGTTTCTGAGCAAAAATAAGCAAACATACATTGGACGTAGTTCCTCAGCAGTAAATCCAAACATTAATTTGACATATTGTCATCAGGGGTGTAGTGCTGAACTTCTATAACCTGAAGTACCCAAACGTTGTTGTCATTAAACTTAATTGCAAGTGAAGTGCACAGTGTGTCTTCTTCTTACGCACCTGTCGATGTTAAGGTGTTAAAGTACTGTTCCTCAGTGCGGTGGAGAGGAGGTCGTGTGGCTCGGGCACCACTTGGCGATGCCTCGTCCTGCTCAGTCGTCTCCTGGATCCAAACACTTTACATATATTATAATTTGTATCAGACGTTCTTGATTTTGTTGTTCTGTTCTGTACATGTACTGATATCTACTGCATGTCTGTCCGTCCTGGGGGAGGGATCCTTGTCTGTGGCTCTTCCTGAAGTTTCTTCCATCTTTTTTCTATCTTAGGCTGTTAATTGTGACATGTCACCAGTCACACAGTGTTGCGGGACGTTGTGTGAGAGGATGCTGCATCAGAGCAAAAGATATTTTACTGGCAATCTGAAAGAAAATGCTGAATATCAGCCCTGACCAATTATCAGTCCACCTTTAGCTTATAAGATACATTTTCAAATGAGTAATCTGTTATTGTTAGAATTTCCCTGCGTACGTGTGGACCGGGCCTCAGAGTACGAGGAAAAAACTCAGTTTGGGGTAAATAAAGCATTACAGGTGAACACTTAAACACTTAAATGTCTGAAAGACGACACGTGATGGAATAAAAATCTCCAAACTGTTTCCTCCTCACTTAAACTGGAGAACTTGATTTATTTTGCGCTGCTGTATCGTCACCCTCATGCTGACGGCTGTTAATGTGCGGTCGTCTCCTGTGTGTGCAGTCGGCACACAATGACCAACACTAACCGGTGTCATGTGCACGGCTGAATTGGAAACGTGTGATTCCCGTCTGTCATTGTCGGAGGAGGAGGAGGAGGAGGAGGGAGTGAGGGAGTGAGGGAGAAATGTTCCTGGGCCCGTTCTCGCAGGATTAGAGATAAAAAATGTGGCCTTGTTTGCAGCCGGTCTGAGCTCTGAAACCAAACAGAGGGAAACCCGGCTTCCCACTGACCTGCTCTACCAGAATCTTCCAGTTTTAAGTCTTCAGGGTCGACCTCGCTGTCTCCATGTTTCCAAATGTCCCTTTATATTCTGGCTTTGCTGTAAGTCTGCCCGCTGAGGCCACAGTGCTGCAGATCTCAGCCTGTTTCTTGTTGGTTTTCAGTGATTTTCTTCTTCTGTTCTCCCGTGTGTAGATCCAGAGGGGAGGCAACATGCCCGTGGTCCGCAGAAGAGTGAGTGTGCTCTGCGTGGTGATGGCGCTCAACGTCTTTGTCTGCGTCCTCATGACCGTGTCGTGGAGCTTCAGGCGAGGCAAAAGTGGCCAGCAGAAGATTAAAATCCCCTCCAAGAGGTTTTGGCAGCAGCAGGTAATGAGCAAATCCTTCTGGAACAAGGAGCAGCAGCGCCTGGACTTCATCTACAACCCCCTCATTAACTCTGAGCTCTCTGTCATTGAGCTGCCGGATTGGCTGAACGACACCGGGCCGCTCGACCCCTGCGAACCGGACCACAGAGTCTCCATGCAGATCTTCAACTTCAGCGGCCTGCCGCAGCACTTCCAGGATTTCCTCCTGCACATGCGCTGCAGGACGTACCCCATGCTGATAAATCAGCCGCATATTTGTGACGACGAACCCTTCCTGCTGCTGGTCGTCAAGTCGCTCATCCCACATTTCGACCGGCGGCAGGCCATTCGGGAAACGTGGGGACGGACGGGCGTCTTTGCCAACAGGACCGTGGCGACCGTGTTCCTGATAGGCAACAGCTCGCCGGACGACCACCTCCCAGACCTGCTGGCGATGCTGGGCCACGAGGCGGAGCTTCATAAAGACGTCCTCCAGTGGGACTACAGGGACACCTTCTTCAACCTCACCCTGAAGGAGGTCCTCTTCCTGGACTGGTTCAGCCAAAGCTGTCCGCGCGCCCAGTTCATCCTCAAAGGTGACGACGACGTCTTTGTCAACACCTTACGAATTATTGACCTCCTGACAGGCCTGTCGGAGAAGACGGCCAAGGATTTGTTTATAGGTGACGTCATCAGTAACGCCGGTCCACACCGAGACCAGAAACTCAAATACTTTGTCCCAGAGAGCGTGTTTGTCGGGCAGTACCCGCCGTACGCAGGAGGTGGAGGATATCTGTATTCTGGAGAGTTGGCGCTTCGCCTTTACAACATTTCTCAGCAGGTCGTCCTGTATCCCATCGACGACGTCTACACGGGGATGTGTCTGAAAAAGCTGGGCCTGGTACCAGAGAAGCACAGCGGCTTCAAGACTTTTGACATTGAGGAGAAGCACCGGTCCAACCCGTGCGTCTACAGGAGCTTGATGCTGGTTCACAGCCGGACGCCTCAGGAGATGTTGACCATCTGGCCGTGGATTATCAATCCTGATCCGGACTGTCAGTGATCACCTGCGTCCAGCTCCATGTTTGTTTGCACTGTTGTCTTTTTCAACACCTGTTTAATTATGTTAAGTCCTCAAGTACAAGTAAAACCTCCATGTTAGTGCTCTAAAGTCATCCACATTATTTATTGACAGTGTTTCCAAGTTGACTTTCTTTTCTTTTCCATAAGCTGGATGTAAAACAACACGTTGACTGGCAGCAGCCCAGCCAGCGGCCTCAGGCTCTAAATGCTCTCACTCTACTTAATCCTCTAACGTCAGGTTTACAGGTGACGGGCTCTGCAGTCCAGTTAGACATCAGTAATATGATACAGACTAAAGCTAGCAGACAAACAGTTTACATATAATGACTTATTACCACTTTTGAACTGTTATTAAAGGTGCAATGTGTTGGACAGAAGACAACTGAAGGAAAATAATCAACAGTTTAGAGATATCTACAGACGTTAGCATGCTAGCCAGCTAGCCAGCTAGCCTCGGCCCGTCCGTGTCCAGAACATTCCTTTACATTACATTACATACATTACATATCGCACCTTTAATATGGTCAGACGGTCGGCCCAATGAGGCTGGGCACCAGAACTACTCAGTAAAGCTACACAGAACCACAGTAACACTACACAGAACTACATTAACACTACACAGAACTACAGTAACTCTACACAGAACTACAGTAACTTTACACAGAACTACGTTAACACAACACAGAACTACATTAACTCTACACAGAACTACAGTAACGCTACACAGAACTACAGTAACTCTACACAGAACTACAGTAACACAACACAGAACTACATTAACTCTACACAGAACTACAGTAACACTACACAGAACTACAGTAACGCTACACAGAACTACAGTAACACTACACAGAACCACAGTAACACTACACAGAACTACAGTAACTCTACACAGAACTACTACTACGTTTCAGCAGAGTGAAAACGGGTGTAGATGTGTATTAATTTTTGAAAATGACAGATTCTTTGTTTGGTTTAAAAATGATTTATTGTTCTTAAAGTGGCTACGAGGAACTTTAAAGTGTTTATGAAACAGTCTGGTGATTCCTCTGATGATCATAAATGACCTGTAACAGTAAACGAAACCATCAGCGAACAGACTGATATTTTTATATGGTTATTATTAACGCCTGTGTCGGGTCCGATCACATATATCGCATATAAAATCACATATAAATACATTACCTCATCCGGATCCATCCTGCAGGTCCCTCTGTCGCGTGCAAGCAAAGATCTTTCTACGACAGCAGGCGCTGGTGTCGTCCCACTTTTGTCCAAAGGGGGCGCTAGAATCAACAAAACCTGAAAGTTCCTCGTTGTCACTTTAATTAAATGTTTCTTTTTAAATGACTACATGTTGTAAATGATCTTTAGGATGTTTTTGGATGTTATGAGAAATAAATGATCGGTGAGGCTGAGAAAACACAAACAATCACAAATTTAGCTTAAAAAAGTATTTGTTGAACAGCTGTGGAAGTCTGTGGTCTCATGAATTCAATAGAAGTTTAAAGATGAATTTATCAAGAAAATCAAACACGTGACCTGGGAAAGGGTTTGAATTCTGGGTGAGTTGGTGTGAAATGAAGTATTTTTCTGCAGTAAAATAACTACTGCAGTTGCAGAATCTGAACACACAAACCTGTGGAGGACTTCTGATCTGTACTGAGCCGTGTTAATGATCTGCTCCGGACCCACTGGTCCCACACAGATCAATAGTTTCTGTGTAAAACGTCTGACAAACATTTCCACAGATTTTCTTAATTAAAAAGTATCCGTCCAGTAATTATGAAACGCTCCGTGTTCAGTGTCAGTGTCTAACACCTCACCTGTGATGCTGCTGCTGTTACCGGGCAGATTTCAGGCTGTAAACTGAGTTTAACTCGCATGAATGTTTCAGAGTCGACTCGTGGAAACAAAGAAATGAGTTATTTTTCTGTTCTGCTGTTTGTCAGCATTGTTTTTGTGTTATTTTCTTTCCATTGGTAAAAAATTAGAAGCAAATAAAAATATCTCTTGTCTCACCTTGTGTTGCACTGAGTGGAATCATATGTATCATACTAATAATATTTTTTTGTGTAAGGAATAGAAAGGTGAAAAAAGTAACTTGGACAAAAACTGTTGGTACATCTGTGTAACTTGTGTTACACAGATGTACACAAAAGTCATGAGACGAGTAAAAGTAAAGATATGATGTTAAAATATTACTTTAACAAAAGTGAAAGTTCCTCATACAAATAGTACTCAAGTAAAAGTCTCAAAGTATCTGATATTAAATGCACTTGTGTCAAAAAATACTAGTAAAAGTAAATTATACATATAGTTACATGTCTGTACACACTCAGTGATGGAATGCGAGTGTTTCCATTTTCTTCTACTTTACATGTTTACTCCACTACATTTATTTGATAACTTGAGTTACGAGTTACTTTGCAGATTAAATGTGCTTTGGCTCTGATGCAGCATGTAATCTAAAAAGTAACAAGTAACTAAAGGTATCAAATGAAAGTAGTGGAGTAAAAAGTACAATATTTGGCTTTAAAATGTCGTGGAATGGAAGTGTAAAGGTAACTTAGATTGGAAATACTCCAGTAAAGTACCTCCCAATTGTACAGTACTTGAATAAATGTACTTAGTTACATTCCAACACTGCATATGCATCATTATTAATTTGCTGGTTATATTTTGTATAATTAATATGAATCTGCAAAGTAATTAAAGCCATCAAATAAAATTAGTGGAGTAAAAAGTAAAATATTTGGATTTAAAATGTAGTAAAGTGTGAGTATAAAGCAATAAAAAGAATGGAAATACTCAAGTAAAATACAAATACCTCAGAATTGTACTTGAGTAAATGTACTTAAAATAACATCATAATAGAGTTGATTATATTTCATAATATTAATGTGAATCTCTAAAGTAATTAGTAACTAAAGGTATCAAAAGTAGTGGAGTAAAAAGTACAATATTTGGCTTTAAGACGTAGTAAAGTGTCAAAACAATACAAAAAAAGGAAATACTCAAGTAAAGTACAAGTACCTCAGAATTGTACTTGAGTAAATGTACTTAGTTACATTCCATCACTGGTCTAAGCAGTCAAAACTTTAGAAAGTCCTCCACTGATGGAGCTCTGTACTGATGTCGTCTACACAGACCTGCTGCCTACATTACCCAGAATGCACCTCTCCCTCTGACAGCTGTGTGTCGGTGCAGCTGATGCAGCCCACTGAGCTACATCTCCCCCCTGCTGCTCACCACAGCTGCAGATGTGGCGCCCCCTGCTGGTTCAATGTGACGACGACACCCAGCGACAGAAA
Organism: Pagrus major; assembly: GCF_040436345.1. NCBI lineage: Eukaryota > Metazoa > Chordata > Actinopteri > Spariformes > Sparidae > Pagrus > Pagrus major. The sequence continues at coordinate 3,479,206 of NC_133215.1, read as the reverse complement.
GTCAATCAGCTCCCTGATGAGTTTCACCTGCTCACACTGCAGAAGGAAAAACAGCAGTCTAACTGAAGCTGTGTCGTTTATCAGACAAAGAGTTTGGTGGTAAAAATGCCACGAAGGAACAACTTTAGCTTTAAAACTGTTCTGCTCTTATTTCTGCTCATTTTTGGTTTATGTTGGAGACGCTGTGACTCACAGGTGAGCTGCCACAAACCACAAACCACAAAACCATCAACTGTACTGCTGCATAACTGTGATGTTCTCATGTGTTTGTAGGTGAACAGAGGTGAAGCCAACAAGCCTCCAGGTGAGACTCCAGTGTTTTTACCTTTGGATTTAAATGTGAATGTGTGACTTTACTCTTTGAATGTGGATTAATTTGTTTGTGTTCGTTTGTGTGATTTAAAATGTTTGTGAGTCATTAAAAAAATAGTGAGGACACTGTGCTGTGAGGTGAGAGCCAGAGACGGACAGGGAAGTGTTGTTTGTCTCTCTTCATGAGGTTCATTGACACCAGACTCCTTTTTAAAAATTGTATGATTCTAAAAACAACAAGGGGAATTTTTTGTTCAGCAGGCAACTTTCATACTTGGAGGTTTCCTTGAATGATCCAAAAGAGTTAAAGGAATGTGAATCCAGTCATCACCTCCTCCCTCAATGTTGATATAAAGATAAATATAGAAAAAATAAAATAAATATAGAAATCCTCAAAAAAAAGTCACTCCTCACATGTGCAGAACTACGAGACTTCACCTGCCTTTATATCAGATAATGACTGAATTTTAACCTGTGGGTGAACTGCTCCTTTTAAAACTGTCTATGTAGTTTGATTTTCCAAAAACTGAAGTCTTTCAACTTAATTTTCTTTCTGCACTGAATTAAAAGTGAAGCTGGTGACTACCTGTAGGGAAATGAACCTGAACAGTAGATTAGTTTGGCAGAAAAGTTGAGGGGTGAATCACAGCTGCGTCTCTCCTCAGATGGAGGTGGAGGTGGAGGTGGTGGTGATGACGGGCCTTTCTTCGCCCTGCGGAGCTGCCACCAGCTGCTGCACGGCGACGCCGGCGAGTTCTTCTCCCCGGACTACCTCTGCTCCAGCCCGCCTCTGTGGTGCAACTGGACCGTCCAGGTGGATCCTGGAAAGAGGGTCCACCTCCACCTGGAGGACCTGACCCCCGATGAGGCCTGCCACCTCAAACAGGACCAGCTCCACGTGGACGAGCCCGCCGGACATTTCGTGGGTCACAAGGTCCTGCAGAAGTGCTGGCGGGAGGCCAAGTTCACCTCCTCCTCCAACACTCTGTACGTGGTGCTGCTGATCGGCGGCCGGCCCAGCCCGCCCTACAGGGGCTTCATCGCACACTACCAGGCGTTTGGACCGCCGGTGGTTTACAACCCACAGGACGGATTCTCAAAGTCAGAACCATCTCTGGCCTTCAGTGAATATGGACCAGAACTGAACGGTGACCAGGTGGAGTCAGACTTGCAGCAGCAGCATTCTGATCTCATGTACGATTATTATGATCAACATCCGGTCCTGACGGCTGAGCCCGAGGAGGACACACACACCGAGGTGAAGCAAACCCTCCTCTCTGGTACCAGAACCCTTCACAGTACACCTGACTGCTAATGACTACATGTTGATGTGAAAGGCTTAGCATGAATACTACTAACACCGTTTCTACCCGCAGCCTCCTTCACTGTTTTATGTTTCACATTCTCCCGTCTTCTCTCAGGTGGATGAAAACCTCCATCCAGCCTCAGAGAACTACAGCCAGGTCCTCCTGCCCACAGCCGCTCCCACAGTGCCAACGTCCTCTCAGGAGACCCCTCGGTCTGGAAGAGGTGCCACTCAGACCCCTTCAGGCCCGTCTGACCCAGCCGTCCATCCTGCATCTCCACAGCAGCAACATGATGGTCAGAACCAGGAGCTCAGACCCTCCTCCACCCGCACCCCAACAGCAGCACAGAGGGCTGAGGAGGAGGCTGCTGCTCCGGAGGATGAGAGCAGCACACAGGGCCTGATGGAGGAGGCTGGTGGGAACAGGACGGAGGTCAGCGAGGACTCGGACCAGCTTCCTCCCCCGTCTAAAGGGCCAGAACCAGAACCAGAACCAGAGCAGGCTGAGCAGACTCATCCCCATCCCAACATGGTGGAGCCGCTGTCGGACCACAGAGGGAACTGTGAGGACTCCGGTGTTTGTCTACATGTTCACTCAGACACATAAAAACTCATTTGAATCTTCAAACTTCTCTAAAATGAGAATATTTGAAAATAAAGTTGTAAATTTACAAGATGATTATTAAATCATAAATTCTGTCATCATCTGTTTAACTTTGTGTTCTTGTCTCTTGTAGTCGACATTAGAAACCACTCCGACAGTCCACATCTCCCTGGTGGTGAGTATCGGACCGATGACGTACGTCTTCGCTGGAGAGTCATTATTTCTAACAGTCGTTGTGCTTCTGTCTCGTGGTTTTTGGCCTCCATCAGATCACCTGTTTGAAGTGGCCGTTGAGGTGAATTTCCATCAGGATCTGGAGGAGTCCTGGGACGACCTGTCCAAGGCCCTGCTGCTGTCAGTGAAGGCTCTGGTATGCTCATGAGAACAAAGACGTTCAAGGTGCCGCATGTGGAGATGTTGGTCGGATTATTAGAAAAGAAACAGACACCTGAAGATTCAGTGACGTTTCTGTTTCTGTAGATCAGCGAGGAGCTGGAGGGTCTGCACACGACGCTGTCCTTGTCTTCAAAGAGAATAAAAAGGTTAGTACGTTTGGTTCGACCCAAACTTTTCTCACGTGTTGTTGACTTCCTGAATGTCTCCCGGTTGTGCAGGCTCCATGTAGGAGTGCTGTACATCCTCTGGCTCCACATTGGACAGGGTCCTCGAAGTCCACAGCTCCTGAGGGCCGTCCACTCCGCCCTGCAGGGCCTCCTCGCCAAGAGAGTCGGCGTCAGAGGAAACCCCAGGAAAGGTGTCGTCATCTCGATGTCGACTGCAGGTACGGCAGGTCTCGACCTGTTACTGTTTGATTTTCACCACCGACATGAATGTTTGTACTCGCACCAAAACTATCTAGATTAATAAAAAGCACGACAGGTTAAGAGGAGGAAATATATGTAGTTTGGGTTTTGGGGTGAACTGTCCCTTTTTAACAAATGAAGTAATAAGGAATCATCTCTCTTTTTAGATGTAAACGAGTGTGGGACCCAGCTGGTGCTGTGTGACATTAACGCCGACTGTGTGGACCACTACGGGTCGTACTCGTGCCGCTGCAGGCCGGGCTTCAGGGACGAGTCTCGCCTGGGATCAGGAGGAACTGTGTGTGTTGATGTGACGGCTGCAGGTACGCTGGCTGTCGCCCATACTGCTCTATTTACAGGATCTCCTCCTCCATGATGATGTAAAGTCAGGTGAAGTCTCGTAGTCCACAAACATTTCTGGAGCTTCACAGTAAAACAGAGTTGCAGCATTCTGCTAAACAACTGAAGTAGCTCCTCACATGTGCAGAACTTGCCTTAGAAACTTCATGTTTTTAAGTTTTCTTCAGTATCAAAGTCACCCAGTGACAGTTGGCTGTACATCCACAGGTTCACTGCAAACAGGAACTACTAAAAGATAATTCGGCAAAGTTTTCATGCCTTTTCTTTTTTTTTTTTGGTTGGAGGAGATGAAGACCTGTAGTTAAAGAAGTTTAAGCTAAAGATCCTGTAGTTGAACAGCTGCTGACTTCCTGTTGTGCTCCTGCAGGCTGCAGCTCCGGTCTGTCTGCGGAGACTCGAGGCGTCTACGTGCTTTTCTTCCTGCTCAGCTCGCTCATCCTGATGCTGCTGGCGGCGGCCGGCCTGCTGTACCACCGTCACCACCGGGGGGCGTTCCTGGTTCGCTGCCACAGCCACAGCAGCGTCTCTCCTCCTGACCCCAACAACCACCACCACCACCGCCGTCATCACCATGACGACGGCTACTCCAGCCCCCCTGACTCTGACCTGCCCCCTCCACCTCCACCTGTCCGGGGCTTCAGGGAGGCGTGGCCTCAGGTGAAGGAGCGCTGCCCGGTCGTGGACCTGCCGCTGCTGCGCTTCAGCCCGCTGCTGCCGCCTGACGTCCACGTGCAGCCACAGGAGGGCGTGAAGATGTGACGCTCCACAGCATCTAAACTCAGCTCGTCAAAGTCTCTTCATTTATTTCTCTGTGTTATCTGACGCTGTGCTCCGGGCTTTGAATTAAAGTCACAACAGAAGCTGAATTTCCTCGCTGGTCTTACTTTGCTACACCAGAACAAGAAGATGTTTAATAAACCTACTGCAAATTAAACTCACATTTTTTTTTTCACCCCTCAACCATCACGCTCACGTGACGAACTGCTGTTGTTCTGATCATCCGCCCCCTCAAGTGGTTGCAATATTGAATATTGAATACTGCAGCTTTAACCCAGCGCACCAGTTCAGGGTCATCACCAGTCAACCCGACCTCACAACATGTGTCAAGTTTTTAATGATCTCATGAAATCATATAAGGTTTGATGGCTTGTGTTTACTGTGTCCGCTGAGACAACCTCGACCCATCAGACCATCTGGATCCATAATGCCACATTTAAATTTGAGTGTCTCTGGCTCAAGGACACTCCAGCAGGGACACATGGCCTGTTGTGGACCTGTGACCCCCCCAGTTTCAAACTGGCCACCCCCGCCTCGCTGTGTGCAGGGGAGTGGGAAGTGTAGTGTGTGTGTGTGCTGGCCCACCTCGTCCGAACCACTTTAATAGGCTTACAGCAGCTAATCCGGGCCGGTGTGCCGTCACATGGGGAGTCTGCTGACCTTACTCTGCTTTATTACAGGGGGCTCGTTCCCTCTGCCTTCCTCTGCTTTACAGCTTCTTCTGCCTCCATCCACAGGAGGTTTACAGCTCAGAGAATCAACTGTACATTATCAGGATGAACTATTTAACCATTTCATCCCCTAGATCTGGTTTCACTGCACATTTCCTGTCCGGCTCAAGCTCTAAAGAAACCCAGTGTACACCGCCTGCTCGCTCGTAGCTGTGTGTTATTGCACCCACAGGCTGCAACCTCTGAAATGTATTTTACATAGCATGAAGCGCCTGCATCAGCTCTGCATCGTGCCCGTGTCAGGTCTGCGTTTGTGTGTGTGTGTGTGCCTACATCTGGCCTGTTGTGGCCGAGCAGCAGAGGAAACGCTGACCCTGCAGCTGCTCAGTAATCCCCTCAGTGTTTAATAACCTGATCCTTCATTATATCAGAGGAACCGGGCTCCTGGGTTTCTCCTCTCTGTTGGGATCGGCTCCCCGGCAATTTATTTTTCTATTAGCCGAGCCGTGTGAAGTGCGATTGGCCGTCGAGCTGCTGGGCCTGATAACAGCCCAGATCCCGCTCAGCTCGGCGACTCTCTGTGCCGATTGGCTCAAGATATGAAGCGGGAGAGCGACCGGCTGCTAACAGTCGCTTTAACATGTGAACTGGTCCTTTAATTCAGGTTGTAAATGAAGAATTGAGTTATAGACCAATCAAACAAATACAGTACGATGACATCAAATAAAATATAATAACATCTCATCAGTGATGGAGTATAACTAATAAAAGTACTTTTACTCAAGTATTTGTACTGTACTGTACTTGCAAAACCTCTGTCAGATAATGTGTTGATTAATCACACAGGTGACCTGCAGGTGTGTGACGACACGCTGCACACCTGTGAGGAGACGCTGAAGGAGCAGAAACTGGGCCGACACACTCCGGTACAGAACATTCTCCTGGACCTGCATCCAAACACTGAAGTCCTCCAGGTGTCAGGTTACACTCACTCACCTGCTCTACCTGCGTCACTCATCTTCTCTACCTCTGTCTCTGTTTTGAAATGAAATAAATAAATGAAACACATTTTATTCTTTGATCTTTTGATTCTCAGTCTTATAATTATCTTAAATAAATTAATTTCATCAGCAGTCGTCACAAAAAGGTTGAATATCAGATCTGAAAATCCATATTTCTGATACAAATTTTGTACTTGCTACATTTATTTGATAACTTTAGTTACTAGTTACTTTACAGATTACATGTTGCATCAGAGCCACAGTATCACATTTTGTATTATTACCTTTTATATTTTAAATATTAAAGGAGCACTGTCGTATTATATATTATATTTAATATTTACAATATTAATGAGGTAATAATAATAGTTACACCTTTATAATAAAGGTGGCAGGGTCCACCACATATAAACAAAGTAAAACAGTTTAAATTGTGTTGTCCGTTAAGGTCAGTTTGTTTATTCAGTCATGAAGACAAAGAGAGTTTGATTATTCAGTTTGTTTAGACAGAATGAAGCTCTTTCTCTTCTCATTAAAATGTGAATCTACGTACTGCTCCTTTAAACAGACTGATAAGTTGATTAAAGGTCAGTCGGCTCTGACTTGTTGTTGGTTTCCTCACAGCAGCGCTGCAGGAAACAGTTGTAACCGTCCTGAGCTTCATCACCGCCCCTCAACACACGCTGCCATCGAGCTGCAGTGAGCAGGACGATCCTACAGGGGGCAGTGCGTCGCCTCGGGCCTCCTCTCTCCCTCTCCATCCTCTCTGGCTTTAATCATTCGTCAGGCATAATAAGAGAAGCATTTATAGTCATATCCCTGTAATAAAGGAGGTGTCTCTTTGTCCTGTTTTCATTCAACACATTGTCACAACCCAGAGCCTTAATCCTGCAAACTGACGGACAGTTGCATCCTGGGAAAAAGAGCCACATGCCATTGTTTGAGTCAAATCTGTTAAGCCCTAATTCTTTTGTGGGCATTTGCATACTCGGAAGTATTCTCTCTACTGAAGGGGCCAAATCCTCCTTGTGTGTGATGCGAGGCATTTTTAGTATCATTTGTGAAGTATCTACATGCACTATTAGCGCTGCATAATACCCACATATAATACGCCGGCTATAATCTCACAGATAAGGAGGGTTTTTTTCTAAAGTGTTGCATTACGGCGGGGATGAAACGCCGCCATTTCAAGCAGATTCAAACGGGCTCAAATGTCATCAGAAATGTCAAGTGCCTCTGCAGTGGCAGGATACCCGGACGCCTGTTTCTTTTTATCGCTTTCATCACCAGCCCTCAAATTTAGCTCCCAGTTGAAAGGCCCGAACCGCTGCGATGTAATGTGTCTGCTGCCGTAATAAAGACTCACCTGGCCTCCTTCTTCCCGCCTCTTCTCGTCTTTGCTCTTTACATTTCTCCCCCCCCCCTCTCTCTCTTCACCTCCACCTCCGTCTGATTGTCTGACAGGATGGCTTTTCCAGCAGAGTTTCTCTGGCTCGCTGATAAACTGTTTGTTATCTACGTGTGGCGTTGGGCACACTGCGGTTCACACGTTCACATCCTCTGCAGGCCTTTTTCTCTGCTGCTCTCTGGAGTCTCCTTCTGCAGCGGCTCTGATAAGATTGTTGAGTGGAGATGGCAGATGGAGAGGCCGAGGAGGTGACGGCATGTTCTGTTACAGCGAAACCTTCAAAATGTCTGCCGAGAAAAACTCAGCCGAGAATGAATTTATGGCACTTTTTACATAAAAAGTCAGAACCAGGTGAACGTCCACACGAACATACAAGAGGAGATCGATTATTGGAGCCGATATTCAGCATTTTCTGACGATCGGTATCTGTGACTCTTCTGTCAGATAAAATAAACACACTTAAAAATGTGCTGATTGGAAACACGTCGCAATTAACAGCCTATTAACACGGAGTACTCTGAATCTGCAGAGTAACTAGTAACTAAAAGGATTGAATACATGCAGCGGAGAGGAAGTATGAAGTAGCTACACAACGAACACATGAACTGATACACAACATGAAATTGAAAATTGAACGTGAAGAAATGTAAAGTCTGAGGCCGGGTCCACACTGAGGTGGATTCAATCTGAAAAACAGCATTCATGTGTCCAAATTTTTCACTTTCTCAGATGTGTGGAGATGTGCAGAGTGTTGTTTATCACAAACGTGCACTCAACATAAAGGATCACGGAGGCAGTTTGAGGCTCTTTGGAGCGGATGCATGTATCACCACTTTGTAGTTGGGTGACACATCGTCTGGCCTCGTTCGTTTGAAGCCTTTACTCTGATTTTCTGGCCGTTGTTTCCAAATCGAGCAGCCAGACAATAAGACAAACTTCAAACAGTAAAATGATCCCCCGATCCTTCAGGAGGTTGTGAGAGAGTCTTTATCTGTGTTCACACGTCTGTTCCTACACGTACAGTAAGTATACAGGCTCTACGTCGTTGTGAAGGATGTTTCACCGTGTTGCACCATCACTTTTCTTTCCAATGTCACACAGTTAAGAGAGAATTGGAGGCATGTGTGGCGCCGCTCTGCATCTGTTCTCCGGCTGCTGTTTGTCTGTTTGTTTTGTGTCGTTCCTTCTGTGTGTTTAAGCGTCGATTTCTGGCGGCGAGGGACACATGAGAAGAGCCACGGCACGAACAGAAAACAAGCCCTCAGAGACGAGGAGGAGGAGGAGGATGAAATGACAACACGAGGAAGGAAACAAGAGCCAGGAATAAGCTGCGATTAAACCGAAAAACAATCAAACTGCGGAGATGAGAAGAAGAAGAAGAGGGGGGGAAACACACACACACACACACACACACACACACACACACAACAATGAAAGCAAATAAAACAGGCAAACAGGGAATGGCAGTGTGTTCGTGAAAAGATCCTGGCGAGGGCAAATTACTGCGAGTGCCAGTTGTGGACGCCTGGCATCAGAAGGGGAGAGTCGTGTTGGAAACGGGAACGTTTCTGCGTCTAAATGACTCCACTGGATATCACTGCATGACTGAGACTGGAGAGCAGCAGTGATGTTGAAGCACAATATCAAACAACACGTTCATTATATCTGCACATATGAGCTGAGAGCTGAGAGCTGAGAGCTGAGAGCTGAGAGCTGAGAGCGCAGCCGGGTCGGCACAATAAAGTGTCGGCAGGTTATGCTTCTGTAAATCACGGACACGTTCAACCATATTCACCTTCCTGCTATAAATATCTTATCACATGCACATTACGTGTTTATGAGCTGACTCTCGTGTCAGGAAGTGGAGGAGATGGTCGTAGTTACACCTGCGTTTCAACTTTTGTAGGAGTGACACCACCTCGATACTTTAGAGGAGGCCTCGGGACATTTTCCAGCCATGTTTCTGGAGACAGAGTCAGGTGTTTTAAGTCAAACCATGATGTTTTCCGAACACTAACCAAGAGATCTCTGTGCCTCAACCCAACCAGAACATAAACACAGTCTGGTCACAACAGAAAGCTGAAGTTTTAACATGTCTGTGCTTTGCAGAAACAAAGACCACACTGGTGCAGCTTATGAGACAGCTACAAAAACCCAACCTGGAGCAAGCTGTCTTGGCTGTGTGGCACTTTCCACTTGTTATACTGTTGACTGTTGTTGTTGTTTTCTGTTTCTTTTCTTGTCACTGTTGGGTTGTGTTAGGTTAGGGAAACATGGTTCAGGGTAACTTCTCCTATGTGTGAATTTTCCTGGTCTTTTTCTCTGAGTCGATGGAGATCACAGTGATGTAAGATCGTGCAGTTAATATAAAGAACAGCATTAATTTGTCTTGTTAAAGTCCTTCCCATAACACCTGCTGGGCTGTTTCTGGTCTTTAATTCTTCACTTTCAACCTGCAAAAAAAAGTTTTTTAGCAACTTCAGAGCCTCAGAAACTCACCGACGTATGAATATTATCATCCATTTCCAATAGATCCTCCTGAATCCCCTTAAATCTTACATACTGGACCTTTAATATAAGTGACGTGCTGTAGAGCGAGTTCGTCTCACTGCCTGGAGTTCAGCTTACATCATTTCTTCAATGTTATGAAAAACTGCTCCTTGTTTATTAAATCAAACATTATTGTATATTTGAATTCACCCTGAATGTTCAGAGGACAAACTGCAGGCTTCAGGTGGAAACTGTCCCTGGGAGAGTGGGGGGGGGGGGGGGGGGCGGGGGTTAGTTTTTATACGACTTCTACTGTATCAAAGACGAAAAAAAACAAGAAGCTGTGACTGTCTGAAAATGTGTAGTTTCAGTATTTTGGTTCATTTTGAGAGACTGTTACCTTGAATACTGGCTACATGAGCTCAGCCTGAGCTAACGTTATTAGAGCCACACTGGAGCAGTGAAAAGGCCTCGATTTATCTAAACGTGTAGCTTATGAATAAATTTGACTCCTGTGTCGTCTCTTGTGTAAATCGTAGCTCTCTCTTGGTTTTTGTGTTGTTCCGGTCCAGCGGCTCTCTGACGTCCCGACACCGAGGCTTTTATGACACATGAAGACTTTTTAACTGCCTCTGTGTGGAGGCAGTGGACTGGCTCCTCTTAATTAGTACTTTGTCTCTGCTCAGAAGTGACCTTTTCTCTTCTGCACTCCGGTTAAATTGACTCCCACGTCTCTGCTGTGTGTTTCCTCTGTTTTACATGGCTGCTGGTGCGTGGCTGTCCTCCGGGCGCTGCTGCAGCACTTCATGTCGTTAGCGTCCAGCTGATGTGTTGGTGCGCCGGTATAGACAGCTGACGTTAGGATTTGTTTGACCTTTTTATTCACTGTTAAATAAAGACCAATGTGTTGTGTCCACTTCAAACCTTCCTTCCTACCTTGCATCCCCGACAGCAGCAGCAGACGGCCGAGCGGAAACCAGATTATTAAAGCCGCTAAAAGGAGCTTTCATTTTGTGTTGATTCTGGCGCCCCCTGTGGACAGAAGCAGTATGAGCAGCACCGCCTCGTAGCTTAAAGATCAGCTAATATTTGCATTTTGTTTTGGAAGCGAGCGAAAGAAAGACGCAACATATTTTTAACACATGTTCTCTCTTTTTAAGCAGCTGTTTGCAGGATGCTTGACTCTTAGTAATGTAATGTAATATGACCGTCTCTGAGCGACAAGATGCAAAACAACTTCTTCACGGCGTCATGCATGCACATGAACGCACCCAATTTACAAGACTGGAGCGTGGGACCATCTGAGGAGCACCTGAACGCAGCGCTTCTTCCCGACATCTTTTTGGGGGAAACACAATGACATCAGCCAGTTTCCAGGAACAGGCAGCAGCCATCTCACATCATCTGTGAGTAATGATCCTGCTGGTGACTAACACACACACACACACACACACACACACACACACACACACACACACACACACACACACACACACACACACTCTACCATGGCTCTCCAGCTCGGAGACCCTCCACCACCGTCGCCTCCTCTTCTCCATTTGGAGAATCAGAGATGACCTTTGCATGAATAAAGTCAAAGAGGATTAAGGCAGAAGAGACCTTCGCAATGTCGGCCGAGGGGAGAAGCGGGTGTATCCTCCTTTGAACGTGGCTTGAGTGTCGATGTCTCCACAGCGCCTGAAGGCCACGCTGTGTGAGTCTGAGCATGTGAGGCCGCGGGAAACAAAAGGAAAACACACGATGGAGACACATGTGGAGGAGGAGCGTTTGTCATCACGTTCTGATGGTAAAGTTTGTGTCAGAAACATTCATCTGTTCAGCGGAGGCGATAATATCTGCGGTTAATATTCTTATCTGATTTATTACGGCGCAGCGACCTAATCCATACGTTACAAGATCCACAAACACACAATCTATTTGCTTAAGTTAAAGATCTGTCCATCATCCTGCCGGGATTACAACGATTTAGATTAGCTGCTGTCTCCAGTACAGCATCGTGTCAGCTGCGCTCGCTCCCATCAGGATTAAAGAGAATCCCATTTTGTCATTATTACCTGGATAATACCCGACAGACAATCACCTGGAGACAATCACACTGTGGAGAAGTAAGTGTTCAAACGTTAGGATTAAATTAAAAAGAGACGCTTTTATTAGAAAATGATTTCAGGAGATATTCTGGAAAAGGACATTAAAGAAATACTTGGCAGGTGATTGGACGAACCATCTGTCCATCGGTGAGACAACTGTCAACGCTCTTCTTCTTCTTCGAGAGGACAAGTATCAGCTCATTGTTTTTACGGTCTCAGTGTTTATCGGATCATCTGACAGTTCTTGAAACACGTCTTCTGATGGAGATTCAACAGGGAGCTCCGTCTGACGATACGAGCTGATCTCATGGGACGGTGTTCAAGACATTTTACATTTTAAAGTTTAAAGGGAAGATGAGCGAGTACCAACGAATGAGACTCAACAACCAACTTTCTTTCTCCAGAATCGCCTCCCTGAGCTTCAAACGCCGTCCAGTGTTATGTCAGGTGACCATCGTCATGTGGTTAAAGCTGCTGTCAGCCATATTTTATTTCTTATTAAGAGTGTTTACACATCACATCCTCAGATATTGATGTGGATCGTGGTCACTCTTTGTCCTGTGATCACTCAGTTTATGACACTACGGTGGCTCTGAATAGTCAAACAACACTCTCAACGCGTGAAAAAATGCAGAAAAACTCGGTCGGATGAAAGTTTTGGAGTCTCGTCCTCGTCTTGTTTGTTCAAACATGATTGACTCAACATGAGGTCGAGTTGAGATGTGTGTCGTCACCTCGCTGTGTGTGATGCCTTCTGGAACCCAGAGAAAAAGTAGGATTGGTTCACTTCCTCAGTTCATGTGACCTCCTCGTGTTTCCTCCTTGTTTTCTAATCACTGCTGCTGCCCGAGGAGCAACAACACCACACACAAATTAGTTTTTTTTAAAAAACACAGTTGTCTGTGGGACCCTGCTCCTCTCTCTGCACACTGGGGGCCATCGCTGAAAACTTTTCCAAGATCACTTACCAGAAATACAAAAGGAGAAAAGAGAACAGGCCACAGCCCCGAGGATTATTCTCCTCCTGTTACATGGATTAGCAGCAGCCCAACCTTTGACTCCTGTTAGGGACGACTTGACTTCTGGCTCTGTTCAGGTGGGGCGGGGGCCTCAGCCATCACTAGAGTCTGTACACATGAGACTGTATGGACCCTACACATGAGACTGTATGGACCCTACAGCAGCCACACCTGACGCCGAGCTGCAGAGAAGCAGCTTGTTGGTTTGTTCAGGAATTAGACATTTACACTTTTTGTCCCAGTTCTGTTAAACTACAGGTCTTTAAACATCCTGGATTATTCTGCGGTCACAGTAAAACAGCACATTTTCCTCTTTCACACTTTGCATTCACACACTCAGAGTATAAGAACCAAATACTGAAGTAGATGTTTCAGGTATCTGTACTTTACTTGAGTATTTCTTTGACTTCTCCTCTCTACGTCTGAACACAAACATCTGAACTTTCTCCTCCTCACATTTTCAGAACAGGCTCGTCACTTTAGTTTGATGCATTTGAGGTGAATTATGGATCAACAAAGACGTAAGAAGACGTGAACAGACAGAGAGGGAGGCTGAATGGGGAGAAAAGGCGTGTTAGTGTCTCGTATCTGCAGAGATTTTCTTATTTTCTCTCTTTGTTGCTGCTCGGACGCTTTACCAACCCAACATGTGGCTGTTTGACGTCCTGGGAATGAGACTCAACTATCAACTATCTTTGTGGTGCGTTCAGGAACAGCTGGGACAAATCCTACTGACTCTACCTTTAACTTTAATAGTCTTTGAATTATATTAATATGACGTGAGCTTCAGTTAGCTTTGACCACAAATGTCCTTCAGAGGGAGACTTTTTACTCTGATACTCTGAGTACATTTCAGAGCCTGTACTCGATTACTTTTACTGCAGTAAACAAATTGAATCAGTACTTCTACTTTAACCAGAGTCTGTTTCTACACAAGTATCTGAACTGTTCGGACTTTTACCTTCTCTGGATGCAGCACGTGAACGCTTTTCCAATCATCTTCGTACAAGCAGCATCTCATTCAGTTGGCGTGAAATAAAATATTTTAAAAAGTGTGACGTGCGTGAACGCATCTGCGCAGCAGACTGAAACATAAATATGACAGGACAGACAAAACTTATTTTAAATTATTTTAAAATTCTGCAATATGTTTTTTTTTTAATGTTTTTAAATGAACGTATTTCATTCTCAAACAACAAACCAAATGTTGCTGTTGTCTGTGAATCTTTATCATCAGCTCTTTATTTAAATGGTTTTAGTTCTGAGCTGCTTCACATTAAAAAAACAGTCATTTAAAAGCTTTGGTCTCTACTTCAGCTCATCACTCATCACACTTCAGTTTTTTCTGGTCTTCATTTCTCTTTTTTTATCTGCTCCTTGACTTCAGTCTCTGCGAGCTGAAACCCATTCATGTTTTCAGTCGACACCAGCGGAGTAAGAATAGCACACAGACACACAGAACTGATGCTCATCTTGTGTGTGTGTGTGTGTGTGTGTGTGTTCAGCTCTCGTGTTAAGTCCCTACAGATCTCCCAAATACCCATGCACATGTGTATAGAAACAATTTACAAAGCCCTGTGTAATCTTCCTTTTTACTGCGCTCTTGGTTTCATCTGCGGGGGATTACTGTACCACTGAATCTGCAGGAGGAGGAGGGGACGAACAAAATGGCGGAAAAAAGGAAAACAAATTGTAGCGTAATCTCTGCAGAGAAAGGAACGGCTGAGCGAGGGAGTCCCCACAGACCCTCCATCTTTTTTGCGGGGCCAAGAAAATCCCATAATCCTCCATGTTTGATGTCTCAAAGCTAATGGCGTTTATTAGGACAGCCCAAAAGGCGCTTTGTCCGCCGTGCGGTTGCCGTTGAGGTTTTGAATGACATTGCAGGGAGAGAGCTGGTAACTTTAGCTTAATCTGGGCTTATCCGGCCCCGATGCATGCACAGGTGTGTGGCCCTAAAGCCCGGAGGAGGCCGGGCTCTTCTGTGCGAGCCAAAGATCAATCCTGCTGCAGGGGCCGAAGACGTCCAGAGGAACACACACTGCACCTTTAACCCCCCCATGAACCCAACTGCCTATTATCACATTTTAATTAAAGGACTGCTCGCTGAGATATGGACCGACCTTTTCCCGCTGAATCAGTTTACATTTCATGAAGCGAGTCATGCGGGTTGGAGTTCTGTTTCGGCCCGTGTGCTTTCTACCTAAACCTCGTCAGTTCACACGTATCTGTATGTGACATCAGTGATTTATGTCCAACCTGTGGAAGAATTTGTGTTTGAATAACCTTGAAGTTGCATTCGTATTCTTCTAAGTAAGCAGAAAAGCAGCCCTGACGTTCAGGCTAACATGTTAGCAGAAATGGGGCCTGTTTACACTTCAACACAGAACAACATGAGCGTGGAGGTGGATCCTGATGAATGTCTAATATTGACTCTGCTTTCAGCTCTGGTTCAGTCCGACTGTAGACTGTTGGTGTGAGCCTGCAGTTTCACCTATCTGTGTGCTAGCTTTTGCAAAATGCCTGATGCTAATTAACGACACAGATCTGCAGAGGACTGGCTCTGGTTTGGTCTCCACCAGCCCAGCGTTGCACCTTCTTCAGCAGCTCGTCTTTGAAGGCTCCAAAGCCACGAAGGAGCAGTCAAAACTAACTACACTGCAGCTATAGTACCCTCATCAGGGTGAAATAGATGAATGTTTCATGCTATAAACTCGATACACCTCTAATGTGCATAATTTAAAGCCACGAGCTGTTGTATTTGACAAGTTGGGAGTGAGAACGTGTTGTCGTACCAGGAAAGAGGGGTGTAGTTTCACCGCTTTTGTGATGTTTGAAGCGTAAATTAAATGTGTAGCAGTAAAAAGCTAATGCTAGGCTACAAACAGACGACATCACCACGGTCACATGACTTAAACGTCACCACCACTGAGCGTCTTACTGCACAATTACTATCCAGGTTTTCTATAAACTGATCAATGTACAAGTTGTAAAGTCAGAGTGAGAACAGTGTGTAACTAAAGTGGCCTGTAAAGACGGACTAGTGAGCAGATGAGTCTCCGTGTTCGCTGTGAGGACGTTTAATGTCCCCGACAACCTCTGTAGTCTCATTTAGACACTTGTTAGCAACCGCTAACTGTTTTTAAACACATGAAGAGCTTTATAATTAAACTGTGGGACATTTAATGATGGAGTTAAAACACTCACAGACTTTGAGACGAGGGAAGCGGATGTGCTAACATGCTAACTGATTGGTTTTAGGGCTCATTACCATAGCACTCGATGGGAACTTCACTTCAGAAAATGCTCGTATGCTGAAGGTCTTGCTACAGGGATTTATAATTATATGGGAAATTTTATTTAATTTAATTAGCTAAGGTGTCAGAAGCATAAGGAAGCTTCTTTGTCTCTTACCTGTATAATTTCATCACCAGGTATTTTGATTGGCTGGTGTAATTCCTGCCACTCCCAGCAGAGGGCGCTGTGTGTAGGACATGATGAGCGACTTCAGCGTTTACAGGCTGCAGAGTTTATTTTCATATTAATAACAGGTAAGATGAGTATAAACGAACCCCTGCTGGTAGACAACAGTCGTACAGGAGAAAGGAGAGCGTCAGTTTGTAACTGTGACGTACAGACGTTGACTTTGACCGTGATTAAAAACGTGTTGCCCTGCGTCTGTAGCTGAAATGGCGGCGCCGATAAAAACAACTCGGCTAGCTAAAAACAAAATACTTCGTCTGAGCTAAAGAGAGTGAATAAATGTTCAGAGTCAGATATTTCAGACACACAGTGTAATAATAAACGGTGTGAAGCCTGCTGATCTGAGGAATGTTTACTGCAGCATGGTGTAGTCGTGTTTAGTGTCCAACAGGCTGGAGAGCTAATGCTAACCAGCGCTAATGTGCTAACAGCGCAACCCCTGTTATTCCTGTGTTATCCCTTCAAATCAGTGAGTTTAAAGGAGCATTTCATGATATTTTAGGAGTTAAATAGACTCATTTATTTAATGACTTTATTGTCATTTCTGTAAGTGTGTCACTTTCCTGTTGAAAACAGGATATTTTGCTACTAGCTGCTATCGATCTGGTGCCAGCATGTTCAAGATCAAGGAATATAACTGAGTGGGTATTTTCATTAAAATGTGTATTATTATTATTTGTTGTATCTGGTAATGGTGAGAAAGAGTATAAAGTGGCTGATGCTGGTGGAGTAGAAATGTGTACAGAGAATTTATTTTCATATTTCCAACAGGAAATAAATGAGTTGCACCAGCGTGAGCTACGCTTCATTCTTATCCCCTAACAAATACGTTTAGTTTAATATACTTAAATGAGATATCACATAATATTAGACAGTGGTTGAGCTCAGGTAAGATACAGATACAGTATATTCTCCTCAAAAATCCACAAAAATCAGTTTCCAATCTGAAGTATTTTAGAAACTAAAATGACCTCCTTCCCCCCGTTTCGTGCTTCTGACCGACATATCGTAGCAGAAGGACGTTGCTGCTGCTTCTGAATGGTGACGGCTTTCTGACCAAGGACTGCTGACTGTCTTATTGGATTTGGAGGCCACTCCTTCAATAAAAAGAATGAATTTCCCATAATTCAATAACAGAAATCAAGGCCAGCGGCCCAGTGATCCATAAACACTACGATGATGAGGTCATCTCCCTCCGCACGCCAGCACATGATGCAACATCAGCCTCAGAGTGGCTGCTGTTTGAGTAAAGAGGCCGAATGACGACGTGTGTTTGATTTTCAGATTTAAATACTGTTGGAGTAGTGGGATATTTTTAGACACCTGAGGATGAGGAGGATCAAAGACCTACAGCTTCTGTCCCAAGGCCAATGAGATGTTTCCCCGTTTTCACACCCCTGGGCGTCCCCAGTATTTTCACCAAAAAACCCTTCATGATGTGTCTGAACCCTGCATTTCTTCAATTGCTACCATCATCCTTCAAATAACATGCTTCATGGTTTTATTTCCCTGCAGGAGGGATTGTGCCCCCTCAGCCCCGCGGTCACAATCCCTGTGGATTCACACAGCCCTCATTTTCTTTGTCTTTTCCCACAGAAGGAGCCGTTTGCCCGGACCGAAGCAGCTCATCACATCACTTCCTGTCAGGTAGAGAGATGCATCAGAAGCTGTTTCACTGTTGATGTTTAAACTGTCTCTCTGACTCACCTCTCGCCTCTCAGACGCTACTGTCTGAGGTTCATGACTCAAAAGCTTCTTTGCACCATTTTTGGGCAAAGCAGGATGATTTCCCATTGAGTTAAAAAAAAAAAGAAGTGTGCGTGAGGACGACCAACAGGGGGCGTCAGCCGGCAGCTTAATGTGTGTCTGCTGTGTGTGAAGCAGTCAGAGCTGCTGCTTTAACCCTCTAACATTTAATGCAGGAACAGCTCAGTGCAGCCACAGCCTCCCACAGCAGCCTGAGTCAGAACAAATCAGGAGTTTCTGAAGCATTTGGCAGATTCAAACTAGAGCTGAGATCTTAAATTGATTAGTTCTCAACTATTAAATTCATCGCCAGCTGTTTTGATAGTTGATTAATCAATTTTAGGAGTATTTTAAGGGGGAAAAGTCAGAATTCTGTGATTCCAGCTTCTTAAATGTGAATATTTTGTGGTTTCTTTCCTCCTCTGTGACAGTTAACTGAATATCTTTTGGGTTGTGGACAAAACAAGACGTCATCGTGTTTTATGACATTTTAAGGACCAAACAGCTGACCGATTGATCGGGAAAACAATCTGCAGATCATCAACAATGAAAATAATCGTTACTTATAGATCAGACCAGAGAGAGATGAGCTTACACGGTACATCAAGACTCTCCACAGGATTATACAAATACACAGACAGAATGCAAAACTAAAAAAATGGACGAAACACAATTAAACGGTTGTGAAACATGACAGAGTGTAAAAATTGCAGAGTTCGGTTTGTATCAAGGACAAACTTTCTAGTAGTTAGAAATTATTACCGTTAAATTGCTTTTTTTTGAAAATGTGAACGCCGACATCAACAAAACAGAAACTTTTTCCTGTAAAAATGTTTAAGGGGTATAAAAAATAAAACAATACTGTGTCTAACATTGTATTGTCCATGTTTCTCAGCCTACAATAAATAAATAAATACATGCGCATAAAACAATCGTGCATTTAGTTCAGAATCATCTTTATTGGTGGAATAAAGTGAGGACACACACGAGGATCTGTAGAGATCAGCTGATTCCTTCTCTAATCCAGAGCACGATTACGCTTCAAAGCAACACGTCATCAATGTCTTTGATTATCCACAGATACAAGAACGACCCGTTATTATGAGAGTCATTACTCTGTTCAGCAGAACAAGCGCGCCTGCAGGGAAACACTCTTTTATTACAGACGACTCAGAGATCAGAAGCAGCTCTGAGATGTGAGCGTCTAATCGGAGGCTACACATGGCAGTGATGTCACTTTGTTCACCTGCCACAAGGTGCGAGAGCTGGCGACACCATCAGGAAACAGTGAATCGCTGCTGTATGGGCTCTGGCTTTTCTACAGAGGTGACACATTTTACCAACCAGCAGAAATAAACTCGTCTGAAGGGTACGAACGGGTCAAATGACACTGCAGTAGTCACATGACACCGGGGTGGACACGCTAATTCTCGCCCCTTTTTGGCGCGATGCTTTGACATGTGTTGAAAGTTCAGGCCGCAAATTTCATCCGTCTCTGTTCAAGCAGCGTTCGAACATCGCTCAGCTGGTGTTGAGTTAAAAGAGAGATATGATAAAGAAGCATTGTTTCATTTCCACCGGCCTCAGTGCTGCTTTCTGCTGCTCCCTGTTCCTGTGTTTGTGATGACGGAGGTGACTCACAAGAAGAAAACAAACAGAAAGGTGAACTCATCTACTGACAATGTGACAGGACTCAATCACCTATTTTTAGCAGGTTCACCATGTTTATCAGCGTCTTTAGGACCTGACCCGACATAATCAGGGGCGGGTATAGAAGCTGCTAACTGGTCGTATGAGCTGTCAATCAATAGGTCAGAGGTCGGCAGCCATTTTAGGTATCTCTAATATAGCTCACTGTGAGAAACAGAGAAGTTTTCCACAGATAAAAGCTTTACGATAGCAGTTCTTCCTCACTTCATCACCAGTAATGCATGGAATAATGTTTTGGACTTAATGTTTGACTGGAGTGGATCTACTGGACATTTAGGAATAAGAGAAGACAACTCTTGTTGGAGATTGATTGATCACCACTGAACCAATCAGACACATCATCGGTGAGTTGCCAAAACTTTGTACAGGCTTGTTTGTCGTCTAGTTGTCGTGTTTGTGGGTCGGTTGTACCCTCCCTGGTGTGGTTTAATCTTGAATAACGAGAATCTGAGTTTCCTAATGACACATGTATCTGTTTATATTATTGATTATATCTCGGGTTTCTAAAGCTTCTCATTCTGTTCTAGTCGTGTGATGATATTACACACAGATCGCCTTGTTGAGCGTCACGTTTTGCTGACGCTACAACCAAAGTTTCCTGGGAGTGTCACCTGTTCATAACATTCAGGTCAGGTCTGCTCAGCTGATTCATGTACGGCAGTAATGTGATGTGATTGTGATATATTTGAATCACACCTGACCTCACCTGAGTGTTTCTGTGACTTCCTGTCCGGGTTATTTCCATGTGTTTCCTTGAGGTGCAGCGTATTTCCTCTTGTCGGTCGGCCATCCTGCATATAAACTTATATATAAGTATTTCAATCATGGTTTTGTAATTATGATTTCGCCTCTTTTATTTAAAACTCAGAGTAAATTGATCACTGGCTTTATGACACTTGTTTTCCAGGACGACCCACGGAGAGACAGACCGGTTTGAACTCACATCCTGACGACTGATGCGTTTGTGTTTTTGTAAATAAACCCTCCGTATGTGGAGCGTCGGGGTCCCAGGCGGAGTCGGTCTTGTGTGTCCACACAGGCGCAGTGAGGGAGTTGCCCTGCCATGTGCTCCTAATGTGCCGTGCTAATTGCAGCCTTTTGTACTAAATCAGACTCCTGCTCCGCTGCTTTTTGATGTGACTACACTCATTTCTCTCTCCGCCGGGCCCTCGCTCCAGCCATGCGTGGCTCGCTGTTTTCTCTGCGAGCCTTTGATAGCGGCGCAGTAGCGTTAATTGTTTTGTACTGTTTGGCGGCCACTCCCTGTAGGTGGGCTCCATAATCTATACTGACACCAGAGATAGACTCCTGTGTGATGTCAAGGCCCCCCGCTCTGAGAAAATTGGTAATTAGGAGACTGACGTTTGGAGCAAAAGATGATTCGTATTTGTGTTTCTGTTTGATGGAATGAAGCAACTTCAGAGACGTTTGATTCAGAGTGTCATCATCTGCTGGCGACGCTCGGCTCCTCATCGTGTTGGTGACGGCAGTTTTTAAAAATATTTTAACTTCAGAAGTTTTTTTCCTTTTCTTGTGATGAGTTTTTCAAGTGACTCATTCTCTGACAGACTTCCTGCTGTTTCCCTGCACATGAATAGCATGAAATCATTTCAATTCATCTCCTCCCTCCATGTTGATGGAAAGTCAGACGAAGTCTCGTCGTCCACAAAACATTTCTGGATCCTCACAGTAAAACAGCGTTGAAGCGTTCTGCTAAACAACTGAAGCAGCTGGAGACTTGATTTAAAACGTAAAAAACAACCAAAATGACATAAAATGGCTCCACAGAGCTCGTCAGGTGTAATCAAAGTCTCCAGAAGCCCTGAGATCCTTCACTGATGTTATTTACACCTGTTTTAAGATGAGATCTTCACTGTAGCTGCTAAGTGACGTCTTTTCAAATCAGTTATATTTTCATTTGTAGGTGAACTGTTCCTTTAACCTCTACTGGACCTTATGCCTTAATGTGATTATGCACAGTCGTGTTAAATTGTCTGTGATGCTCAGAAACTAAGTGTAAACCCACCATGACATCACCAGTTTTTAATCATTACCGTTTTGAAGCCTTGAGTTTGGCATTACGACCGTCGCTATATTGTTTTTTTTGGAGGCAGAAGTGACCATATTTGGACAAGAGGGTGGAGCAGAGGATGATATCCTGATTGGATCTGTCATCCGGCTGTGTTGAAGATGT
The DNA here is from genome assembly GCF_040436345.1 of Pagrus major. Classification (NCBI taxonomy): domain Eukaryota; kingdom Metazoa; phylum Chordata; class Actinopteri; order Spariformes; family Sparidae; genus Pagrus; species Pagrus major. The sequence continues at coordinate 3,457,214 of NC_133215.1, read as the reverse complement.
TTGAGACTCAAAACTCATCAGGAAACTGTCTACTGAGGTTTTAAATCAAGTGAGAAGTAGGGTTTTTTTCATAAGCTTACTTACAATCAGACTTCTGATTGAAACCAGTGGAGTGGAACGAATGCAGGTTGAAGACACTTCAGTATTGGCTTCACTCTGTCCATGTTTTCTACGGTCGATATCAGAAACGTGTATCAGAAGACGTCTTTGTATCTGCTGAGGAAGCTTCAGGTAACATGTCAGAGTATAGCAGTGTAATATCCACAGACTCAGACTTCCTCAGTTAAAAGGTAAATAATGAAATGAGTTTGAGTTGTTTTGTGAGCCGCAGCTCCTCAACAGGCCGTCGGCACATCGAAGCGGCAGATTCCCAAGGCTTTTTTTGGTCGGGGCAATTAGCGTCCAAGGAGTCAGGGAGGCAGAGGCATGTTGTCCAAGTGAGGAGAGTCCAGGTGAGCCTCCTCCTCGTGATCACTGGCATGTTAGAATCAGTTTAATTGGGCTCTGTTTGATTTTCACCGACGACAGCCACAGCGCCCCTCCACCACCTCCAAACACCAGCAGACGGAGAGAGAAACTCTCTCCTCCTCCTCCTCCTCCTCCTCCTCCTCCTCCTCCCCTGAACTTAATGGCAGAGCGGTGACTCGTCAGAGTTGACAGTGACCTCGCTGTCGGGGGGAGGCGAACGGCTCAGAAGCTCCTTTGAAGTGTCGGCGACTCTCCTTTGGTCTGCTTCTTTAAAGAGCCACGTTTTTGTCTTTCTGGACGAGCAGCTTCAAAACAGATTGACACCTGCAGACCTCTGAGCTGCTGCCTCACTCGGCTTTAAACACGACACGGCTCCTCTCTGCAGTGTCACTTAGAAGAACAGTAACACTTTCACATACTGTGCAGTTCATAATGGTCTCACACTGCACAAGAGTGATAATGTTCAGGGTTTGTCCTTTTTGTGGTAGAGAAGGACAGTTCTCAGATTTAAGCTAATATCTGTCATGCTAATATCCTGTACTGTACCAGGCCCGTGACCAGACACATTCATATATACTTGTTCAAGTACATTTCCTCTGGGTATATGTGTTTATAGTTGAGTAAAAGTAAAGATCATGTTGAAATGTAACTTTGGTAAAATTGAAAGTCACTCACACGAATAGTACTTGAGTTAAAGTCTTCAAGTATCCAATATTATATGTACTTAAGTATCGAAAGTACAAGTAAAGTGAATTTTAGTGCAACTAAGCGAATATTGTTAGCAGCTAAACAGATGTAATCTAATGGTAGTGTGCTAGCCATGCTAGCTCCTGCAGCTCATGTTTACAACCCGACCCTCGCTATTTCCCGTCCCCTCTGGAGTCGGGCTGTATCCAAATGTCTGGACTTCACTTGAAGACTTGCGGACTTTGCGGGCGTGTTTGTGGGAAGTCCACGAGTGTTGAGGGCTGTTCAAACCCACGATCGATCCAGTCCACAAGGGCCAACGTCACTGGACACGGTGATTTAAAATCCACAATGTGTAAAACAATTTACTTTATTGAAACGCTACTTGAATCGTGTCGGCCAGATTTAATATTCAACCACATCATGATCCAGAAATATGCAGCAGTAAAGGTTACAGAGGTTAGATACTGGGTTTTTCTGTCTGTCTGCAGCTCCGGAGGGTGGAGATTTGGATGCAGCCTAAATTTCACCAGGCAAATGTTGTTTTGACTTCAGTTTTACACACTCGAGGTTCATCCACACAGGTGTTTTCAATCGTTTGACTAATCACACCTCTTCTCAGGTCTGTGTGAAGACTTTCATTAATATTTCCTTTACTGCCTGTTACAGTTGTAGCACTGTGTCAGGCTGAGACGACTTTTGGCTCTTTCGTTCTTATTGTTACTCTGCCTCACTTAAACTTAAACCTAAGCACAGGACCAATCAGCCACAACGTTGTGTGACGTTGTGCCGGGCCTTTAACTCCTCCATTAAAACCACTGTGTGGAGCTGAGGTGTGAACTGTTGGATCGTTTTATGGTTTTGACTCATGGATCATTTTTCAGATCAGTAAGAATTTAAGGTTTTAAGTCAACATCACAAAATTTGTCCCGTCTTTTATTAATGAACTTGCTGATAAAACCTTCGCCTTCAGCTGCAAAGTTTATTCCTCCTGCCTACCTGTAAAAACATGGCATCCGACAGTGACAGTGGATGATAAGAGTTAATTTTAATAACATCTGTAATCCGTCTGTTTGTTTTCGACACTTGTGGCTGTTTTATTCGGTGAGAAATGAGCCACAGTGTTTGGCAGGTTGCTAAGCTAACGAGCAGCGAGCTTAAAACAAGCTCTAAGTGGCTAATTAGCCTGTCGCCCTGGTTTGTAACCCAGGCTGCATTTAAATATCCACATGTTATCAGCTGAACGATCACACTCTGTGGATCGTCAGTAATGATCTTAGATGATTAAGAGTTTGTTGGATCATCTTCTTCACGTTACACCACTTTAACATGACGTTCAGTTGGACTTGAGAGGAGTCGTATGTTTTGAAGTCTTGCTTTAAGTTAACTTGCGTATCTTTCCATCCACGTTGTATAAACTTAAACCTCCTCGGTACATTTACATACCGATATTTTCATGTTATTATGATGTTATTAGAAACACCACAGCTACAAAGTGCAGAGCTCCAGAGATGTAAATTACTTTTTAAGTACATCACATAGTTTGACTCCAACTTTTTAAATCCATCCAATGACCATCCAATTTACGGTCATTATTATTTCCATGGCTGCTCTGCCGCTAATTGGAGTGGTTTGTTTCCATAAAGCGATGATAAAAAAGGAGCTGGAGGGGCGGCCGGGCGCTGCCGACTCATCGATGCGTCATGCTCTCTGGACATTTTTCCATTTAAAGAGGCCAATTAGGGCCAGCAGACCTCCCCGCTCATCACATGCCGATCAGGTCGAGGGCACAAACAAACACACCCAGGACCCTATTATCCTCCTGCACTCTCCGAAGGCAGTGAAGCAAGCTTTCCTTAAAGTGATACTCCACCCAGATCTATCTGTTGAGTGTCGAACACTCTGACTCTGTAGACTCAAAGGTGGCTGTGAGGGGCTCGGAGTTTGCAACTTGATATGAAGTGGCAACGGTGTGGGAATATAATAAAAAGTCTGTAACTCGCAGCTTTCCATCCATATTTCAGATGTTGTATATTGTTTATTTGATGTTGCATGTGAGGTTGTTGAGAACGAGGTTTTCCTGACAGTAAATGTAAATACCTTCACAGAAATGTTATTGAAATTTGTTCATATCACGTCCTTACTGCTAAAAGTGAAACATTGCTGTGGTGGTCACCACTGTTGGGGGCTGGGGATCGATGGGAAAGAGGTTTAGGTTGGATTAGTCTAATTTAAAGTTTGTTCTGACTTTCATAAGGTACAGACACTGCTGCTGTGTAGGTGTTTCAGTTTAACGAGTGACTCCCTGCACTACAACTACAACTACAAGCTAGTGAGTTGATGACATCATGACAACACCAGTAAAAAAACAAAGCAGCAGCTCTTCTTAGGAGTAAACTAATGTTCAGTGGGAGCTAACAAGCTTACATTTCCTCTGCTTCGAGCTGTTTTCTGCTGTCACGTTAACTAGCTCAGCGCTACGTGCTCTCATTAGCTGTTGGTCCATCCGATTGCGTCCAAAGGCATTTTGGTCTGTGCCTGTTGATAACGTCCCCCTGGAAACAAAAATGAACTGAGAGGTTCCCGACTAATTCGTATTTTACGATAAGTTTTTTTTAATAGTAGCCAAGAGATGATAGTGGTGGTGTCGTATACCAGGAAAACTGATGAACATTGTTCGTGCAGACGAAGCCACGTGATAGTGATGGAGCATGACAAGTGAAAGGAAAAACTAAGGGAGATAAATAATGTTAATACGTCAGTGAAGCATTTAATATGTTAAAATGAACGGAAGACAAACTGTACAACAACTCAGATGGGACTTCTTTTTAATTTGCAGTTTCTCGGCTTCACAAAAATGTTCATTTTACAAAAGATTGTAGGTGAACTGCTCATTGATTCAGACTGAACTTCCAGTAAATGCATTACACAGTCAAAGATATATGCTGCTTATGATCACTGAGAGATAAATCCTTCAGTTAATGAAATACATTCAAATTAAACTGTGGACAGCATCATGTGTCACTCCAACTTACTGAGAGTAAAACAAGCACAAAAAGCTCCTGTGATCAGAAACCTGGACGCTCTCATGGTACAAACAACCCAAACATGAAACCAGACTGGAAACTGAAAATACACATTGTGCACGTGACAGTGTGGAAGCTCTGATAATAAATAAAGTCGTGGCCAGTTATGATTGCATGATGACAGACGGACGTCGGTGGTGTAAATGTAGAGAACAGACAGCGAGGAAGAAAAGAGGATTCAACATTGCACACGAGACGAATGCAGGAAACCAGAGCGAAGTTATTCTGAGCTTCAGGCTTCCCCCTCCTCCTCCTCCTCTCTGTGTGCTGAGGAATCTGCCCTACATGAAAGCACATAGTTCTGCTGGGACCTGGGGGCCGTGCAGGCTGGGCATCGGGGTGTTTCGTGCCGCCCCATCAGTTGGTGTTCATGAATCAGTTTGAAGGCAGATCAAAGGGGTTTCTCTCCCGGAGCTGGAGTCCGGTCGGTCGGACAGGCGGCCTCCCTCGCCTCAGCTGACGATCGAAGCGCCAGGCGGAGCCGAGCGTCCTGTCTGTCCGCTACGCCGCAGGGATAACTGCTGGACGTGGACATGGGAACGATTTGGCTTCTTGCTTTGACCTTTTCCTCGTGGCGGGTGATGGCTGCGTGGCTGGACATAACATATTTGGACAAATTATATAGTAACGCTTGAGATGCTTCCCCCCACGTTTTCAACAAGGTGCTGACAGGATCTTTCATTCACAGGCTGCTCTGTGGACGCTGCATCGACCAAAACACAGCAACAAGTCCACAATAAAAAAATGAAGTAAACAAACAGTTACAAAATCAGGTTTATGCTCAATTTTGCTCAATTTTGGGTTTCAGAATAAACATGAGACAGCAGGAGCAGCTTGAGTTTAACAATCAAATGTTCTGTTGATGTTTTGGATTTCATGTGTGTGCATCGTTTGTATTGTGCAGGAATCATAACCACAAGAATAAACAGGCATAGATGTGTAATATTACAAAACAAGTCTGTAAGACATCCCTACACATCTACTCACATAGTTTTTTTCAAAGCGAGCTGATGCAGCTCATGATGCATAGATGTGTCCATCATCCTCACAGTTAAATTACAAGACAGCACGACGAAGTCTGTTCGTACTCTGCATGAAACTGAAAGACCACAAGCTAAGCTAATTAAATTTACCACTTCATAAATCATGTTCATCATCAGATCTTACGCCATGATTGGCATGAAAGAGATAACGTTAACGTAGACAAGGATCCATATGGAGTTATTGATCGTACATTAGGCCAAAGTATCGCACATACATCTGGTATCACTGTGTGTAATTCTTGGTATTGTTATTTTGCGCACTTCTTCCTTCATGAGCTTTGGACGTTGGCTCGGAAATTAAAGTCTTTCCTGCTGAAATCATAAATAAAACTGTAAAACAAGTGAAAATAAGCATCAAATTAACAACACGTACACAGTGACGATTATAAACCTGGAAGCAGAGCCGTCAGCTTAAGTCACAACAATTAAACATGATGTTAATAAACATGACATGACACTTGAGTCGCTCGAGGCTCCAAACATTTAGAAAATTTGACTTTTTTTAATATCAGAACAAATATACACGACAGTGAGTGACAAGAATTGTAATGCAGACCCTGGATATTCATGTATCCAGAATAAATGGTCTCAGCTATGTAATAAAACGCTCACACAGCTCTGAATTAAATGGTTCTGGACTTATTATCAAGGCCTTGAGACTTGATCTTATGTTCATGACTAAACTTGGACTTCTTCATGTGACTTCATATGAAAAAGACGTATTTTATTTACATTGCTCGTGAGATATCGGCCTTCCTTCTCTGCAGTGTAATGGAGCTGGATGGTACTCAGCTTGTGGTGCCTAAAATATATATATGAAGAACTGAGCCACAGTGTCTCTTTCCAGAAACCACGACCCGTCACTCAGACCTCGACGTGAGCAGCTTCATGTGGAGGCACATATGTACTTTTGATTCTGTGTTGAACTGTACTTTTAATTGACTTGAGAAATGCACTTGTCTTTACTGACTCGAGACTTGGACTGATTGTGCTCTGAGACTCGACTTGGACTTATTTCAAATGATTTGAGTCTTGATTCTTGGACCGGCACCAAATCGCTTAGCTTTGCCTTCACTTGCAGACAAAGCCCGTCAGAAACCTCTCCAACACTCCAGCTTCCTCTGTTCTCACTTCTGTTCCCCTTTCATGTAAAACATCACAGCCCAGCTGAGCTAATAAGCGTGAACGTGCTGTGTACGGTTTTCCTGATGGGACCGCTCAGGAATTGTGGGTATTGTAGTTCACATCATTCAAAATGCTCCCCCTCGCTGCCATTCGGGGGCCACCAGGATGCAAACCGTCCCCGCTCAGCTCCGCCAGGATTCCCCTCCCTCCTGCAGCCTCGCACCACTCCAGTCCCGCCGTATCATCCTCTCACACACACGCCGCATCATAATTAGGCCATGTACCGAGTTCCCCGATAACGCGTACAGTTTATTTTCTGTCTTAATTCCTTATCAGATGCATCGATCGCGCCGAGCGTTGACTGATCTGGGGCGGCTGTCTGGAGAGCAGCGATAAGCCACGTAGCATGTGTGTGTCTCTCTCTGCAGCTCGCCCTGTGTGCTCAGCCTCTGTGGGGTGGAGGAGGGTCTCTCTCTCTGTGTGTGTGTGTGTGTGTGTGTGTGTGTGTGTGTGTGTGTGTGCACTCGGGATTAACACCTTATTAGCTCCGCAGCCTCTGCCTTTTTTAACAAGGCTGACACCTCGATGCCTGACAGGCTAAAAACCGACAAACGAAAGAGGAGCTGTTTGGACGGTCTCAGAGAGGTGACATGCCACCTTCCTATATTTGGACAGGACGGACGATTTCTGCATGACACTGTGTATTTTTTTATTTATTTATTTTTGTACTACCGATAAGAAGAGGATCAGTTTTTATTTTTGGCACCTTTAAAGGAACAGTTCACCCCAAAAATGAAAATTCAGTCTCGTAGTCCACAAAACATTTCTGGAGCTTCACAGTAAAACAGTGTTGCAGCATTCTCATGAACAAATGAAGTATCTGGAGACTTAATTAAAATAAAAAAAAAAAAACAACCAAAAAAACATAAAATGGCTCCATACAGCTCGTCAGGTCTAATCCAAGTCTCTGGAGGCCCTGAGATCCTAAATTGATTTGAAAAGAGTAGAGGTGTAGCTCATGCTTTTCCATCTCCATCACATGAACTGCAAATGGCATTGTGATAACAACAGGATCGCCATGGTAACATGAGAGGTAGCACCGCAGCGGAGGACGCCATGTTGGGATTGTCAGGTTGTCTTGAACTGTTGTCCCATTTCATAGGGAAAAAGTAGAGGTGGGGGTAAAAATAGGAAACGAGATTATACCAGACGAGCTGCACGAAGCCATTTTATGTTTGTTTTTTTTGTTTTTTTTGTTTTAAAACAAGTCCCCAGCTGCTTTCGTCAAAACTCTTTATTCACTTAACAAAAGAGGTCAGATTTCTCAAATAGTTGCAAAAACAATCAAACCTTTTCTTTACGTCCTTCAGCTTTTCTTTCTACGATTACTGTCTGCAGAAATCTCACGTCTCTACTCCCATCATGGTCATAAACTACCTTGAGCTGGATTGTTTGAGCGGTGGAGGTGCTGAACCTTCACCTGGTTCACATGTTGAATATGAATCACGTTGCAGTCGGAGCTACCTGTGTGACCCTGCTCATCACCTGCAGCTTTAACTTGACTTAATCCACAAATAACAAGCGCAAACAGCAGCTGTAAATACGAACTTAGACTTACTGGCGACATGGTATTTGTATACAGTATGTACATATGTTAACGACTTTAACTTTAAAATGAAAAAGGAAATGTGTGAAAGGTTCTCACACAGCAAGTGGATGTTTAACAGGATACAAGTGTTTGAGTAACTGATTATAACAGTAGTTTACCTGCATACAGACGCCGGAAGATAGTTTTAGAAATGGAGCGCGACATTCATGTTATTTTTGTTAATCGTTGTAATTTACAAAGATTTAAGAACGTTTAGCAACACAGCTGACGGCAAACTTGAACACCAACATACCATAGTTCACTGCAGCAAGGAGGTGAAGAGAGAGAGAAAGTCCCCAGACTCTCTTTAAAAATCACTCAATTTTTGAGTTGTTTCGTGAGGAGAAACTTTCTTTACTTTGTGAAACTCTGTCTCTGACAGATTCTGAATCATTGTCTCCTTCTTTTGAATTCAGCATTAAATGAAAACAGTAAGTTGTTTGTTTCCTTGTAAAAAGTGTCAGTTTGTGGCAGCATGGCTGCACCAGCCTGTCTGCTTCTGTGTCTACAGTGCTAAAGTCTGACCTGCCAACATTTAGCAGCTGTTTGAACACTGTTTACACTGATTTCACCATTTACACTCAATTTATGAAAGAAGAAACATTTTATTGATGCTAAACATGTCACATTTTACAGTAAACAGTAACCAGTATAGGCGACTTCTTTGTCCCCTTGGAGAAAGACACCAGACTCCCTTTAAAAAACGCTCAGTTTAGTGAGTTGTTGAGTTTGGAGACACTTTATAAACTTTGTGAAACTCTGTCTCTGACTAATTCTGACTTATTTGTTCCTTCTTGTAAATGTGGTTAATGTTCTACATTAACTTCTTTCTGATTGTTTGTCTCAGTGATGTACTTACAGACGTTTCATAGCAGAGACGAGCGTATATAGCACAGATCTGCCTGTTTGTCACTGTTAACAGACTCCAGGCTGCGGCGTAGTTTATAAAATTGATTGACAAAGCACAGAACTGTAGAGAAACGTTAGGCTTCATGATCAAAGGAAGATTTTCTATCATGTGGACATTTTCTGTGGTCACTAAGTTTGCTCACCTGTTACTGGACCACAGGGAGAGTGTGGGCAGGAGTTTTATTATTATCTGTGATTCCTGCATTGAGAAACAGTAACACAGTAACCTGCCTTTTCTCCAAACCTTCGGCCCGGCCTGAGAACACCTCCGTCCCGAGGGAGAGGGTGGAGGGAGGTGGGGCTGAGTCACGGCGGCCTCTGGGCTAACGGCTGTGAATGGGCCCCCATTAGGACTTTGTTATTGGGACTCCACCATTAGCATCTCGGCCCATTGTCTCCTCACACAATGGCAACAAACAAATCATTAACATGGAAATGGGTGAAATGTACCTAATTAGTTTTCTCTGCCGGTATTGTTAGGCAGAATAAAGACGGGGCTAAATTGCTTCTGGATCCGCCTGCGTGAGCTCTGACGCCCCACAGCAGCAGCAGCGCTGCAGAGGATTCTGGGAAGAAAAACAACAAAAAAAGATTTAATTGTTGTGTCCATGTTGACATCTCAATTAAGGAATCGACAGCACGAGTCGTCCAGGTGTTTAACCCGAGCTCAGGACCCTGAACAGGGAGTTTAAATCACCATGATAAGAGGAAGTTTAAAAATTAGAGCATCGTCTTCAATTAAAATACTAATAATTTATTTTAATTTTAGACCCGAACTCTTAATAATAATGGTTGAGGTCTAGATCAGCAGATCAATGGGTATATTTATGTATATTAATGTATTTAAACATTTTACTTTAAGGCCAGACCAACATGTTCTCACTCCCAACAAATGCTTAGTGGTCTTTAGCTTCAAACCATGAAGCTTTATGTATACACACTTGCATCAAAGTAACACAAAGTGCTTCACACAATGAGAACGTGATTTGCATGTGAAGGTCTCCACGGTCAAATAATACATAATATACGTCTGGTTAGACTTTTAAAATAAAGATTGCTGAGTTCACATTTTATGATATATTAATATTGCAAAACGGCCACAGTTTTGTTAGGTTTAGGAATAGATCACACTTTGGGTGAAAACAACTATATTCTGCTGGGAAAAGTCCAGTGTGATGCTAGTGAGCTGACTGCAGCGTCAAACTTACAAGCGTATGGCCACTGACCAGGCTTATTTGACATGTTTAGGTCGAGAACGAGCAGAATTTGTGACCTTAGCTCTTCATATGATATTCATAGACTGTCCAAAATAATCGATTTAAACGTTTGTTTTGTTCAAGGCAAATATTTTGTGACATTATGTTTAGATTGTTTGGTGAAGGTTTGCATGTGGAGATCTAGAGTATGTGACGAGTCACAGAGGTGTTACAGTCGCAGATGAGGCTGAATGATACAGATACTGATAGTTTGAATTCGATACCAGTTCCTGAACGATACCTTTTCTGATACCTTTTTATTGAAATCCGTGACGTGGTCAATAGCTTTTCCATTCAGTGTTTTACCATCAATCCAAAGATGCACTTTATGGTTTCAACTACGGATCAGGGTTGACTAAATATCTGGTGAACAAGCTTCATATTTGTGTTTGATTCAAATTCAGACCTGATTTCTGAGGTTAAATTTAGCGTCATATTTATTCTGATGGTTATCGACACAAGATCTTCCTCTTTGTCAGTGTTTCAGTTCATTTTGTAAAAAGAGAAAATGTTTAATAAAACACCAAAGTATGGTTTACATTTTATTCTACCATGTCAATCACCAGCACTGTTAGATCTCGGCTCATGCTGCATGCTTATTCACTCGCTGACGCTGATGAGATTAACTCCGTAGGTACTGAAATTTAGTACTGAATGACAAGTTATGTTTCGATACTCGATGGTATCGATGCAGTTCAGTCAATGCCATAAAAATATTGAAGTTCGATACCCAGCCTTGATCATAGTTATTCATATTTATGTGAGATTTCCTGAATTGTATGTCGTGATTGCGTGAAGGGCTTCTGCTCCGCAACAGGTCTTTTTTTGTGCCTCTGGTGATAAACATTAGGAAGGAAGCTGATGGTGGATCAGCGCCGCCGGCTGCCTGCTGCTGAGCTGCACTGAAGAGCGGGATTAGGCCTGTTCATAGGCTTTACTGGGCTTTAATCTTTAATCCAAAACCATAATATAGACCGCACCTTCAGTGGCTGTCGCTCATTGCAACATAAGATAGAACCATCGCACAAACACTCGAGTGTCAGAGGCCACTCAGACAAAAGCTGTTTGTTTTAAGTCCCCAGAGCCCGGCGGCGGTTAATTGTGTGAGCATGAAGTGACCACACAGATATGAAGCCTGCAGCGTCACACTCATATTTAATGTCTGCACTTTGAGATGAAAATGTGTCCGTAGTTACAGACTTTAACCTGGAGAGTTTGATCATTTAGTTCCACACACACTGTGGCTCTCACTGTTTTATTTGCGAGCCTTGTGATGCGTTAAGTGTCTCTAGAGAAATAAAGTCATCGCACTCGAGTGGAGTCGTCTCTTCACTCTCTCCTCACCTCTGAAGTTGTTTTTCACCTCGGTAACAATGAGCGAGAGGAGTGAAAGCTGCTGCGAGGAGGCAGCTTGAAAACACAACAGAGATAATGGAGACTGATGAGAAGTTAACGATGAGCGTCCACCACGTTAAAGTCACTGTGTCACAATGGAGGGAGGTGACGGAGGTGACAGGCCAGTGTTTCCCTGTCAGAGTTCATTGTGACGAGACGACTCGCTGCCTCGTTGCTAATTAGCAGCTTCATCGCATCGAGAGTAAACTGTGTCAGCTGGAAAACAAAACAGCTGCTAGTCTCAGTGCAGCAGGTCGTCAGTAAGACACTACTGAGGAAAACATCTTTATTTATTCCAGGTGTCTGAACTTTACTTGAGTATTTATTTTTTTTACTTTTCCTCCCTACATCTGAACACAAATATCTGAACTTTCTCCTCCTCACATTTTCAAAACAGGCTCGTTATTATCTCATATTATAGATTATTTTATTTGGCATCATTCATTGCACAACCTATCAGAGCACATCACGCACGGCAGACGCAGCGAGACGAAACAAAGACGTAAGAAGACGTGAACAGACAGAGAGGGAGGCTGAATGGGGAGAAAACGCGTGTTAGTGTCTCGTATCTGCAGAGAGTTTCTTATTTTCTCACTTTGTTGCTGCTCGGACGCTTTACCAACCCAACATGTGGCTGTTTGACGTCCTGGGAATGAGACTCAACTATCAACTATCTTTGTGGTGCGTTCAGGAACAGCTGGGACAAATCCTACTGAGTCTACCTTTAACTTTAATAGTCTTTGAATTATATTAATATGACGTGAGCTTCAGTCAGCTTTGACCACAAATGTCCTTCAGAGGGAAACTTTTTACTCTGATACTCTGAGTACATGTCAGAGCCTGTACTCGATTACTTTTACTGGAGTAAAAGTATTGGGCACAGTGCAGTAAATGTAAATGAGCGTCTCTTCTAAACATTCACTCTCTCCTGTAAGTGGCAATTTTCCAGAAGCTCTTCATGATCGTTAGGGTCAATAAACATGAGATGTGTGAGTCGAGGACAGGAGGCGTTGCTTGATTGACAGGTTGTTTCAGCCAATCACAGTCAGTTTCCTCCTCTTTCACTGGATTAGCATTTTGTGGCATCAAGATGGCAGCAAACGCTTCAAAACACTGCTTCAGAAACACACACACACACCCACATACACACACAGTTTACCAGAGAGACATCAGTCCACTTCCTCCGTGTTCATCAAAGCCTGTCGCCGTCTCCACCTCCCTGCTCCTCTGGGAGAAGGTTGGGGAATTTCCCAGCCTGCCTCTGTGCCGCCGGCCTCGGGGTTAATAGGTGTTCAACCCTCCTATTATCCAGGAGCGTTTGTGAATTACCAGCCGAGTGATGTTTACCACTGATATCATATATATGCTAATGTGGACGCTTAATTGGAGGGGAGGGGCCGCTGGGCAGGAGGGCGCGGGGTGGCGATCATGTGTAAAATTGATTTGTGAGGGTTGATATTTGATGGCCGGTGGGGGGGCGGGGCTGCAGGCGGAGGGGTCCGCCGCCACAAACTTCTTCTACGGTCTTGTTCTTCCCTCCCTGAATGTTCAGCGTCGCTGTGGCATCAAAGTAAAGAGCACGAGGAGGATTTTAATGTCCCCACTTTACATAAATTAAGCAGCTCTTCACGTATTTAAAGGTGATTGTTTCTCACTCGTATTAATTAGTGATGGGAAGTAGCTACACTCCAAACCAATTTGTTTAACCACTGCAGAACTTCAACACCAGTCGAACATGTGCAGCAAAATAAGAAGCTGGTGAATAAAAAGGCAGATTATGTGTTTACAGAGATGTGACTGAGATACTCTCAGTTTTAATTCAAAGTTCTTTACGTAACACAAAAAATGCATGTAGACGATTTATTTTGTGGTTAAAATAAGAACTTCAGTTGTGTAACTAAGTAATGTAAATTATGTTAAGTTAAACATTACATTAAAAGGGGGAAACCCTGGTCTTCAGAGGGACCCAGTCTCCGTGTATGACCCAACCAACCACCTCCAACACCCGCAAATTCAGACTTTTCTCTCTCTTTCAATATAATAATAATAACAGCAAGAGAAAAATAAATCATATAAGTTAGGTGGTATGGTATATTTTTTTGAGAAGAGGTTACGTGAGTTGGGAGGAGACCGAAGACGCTGCCGTCTAGTGGTTGTATTGACATCCAGGCTAACGTGAAGGACGCATGAAGTACGGGGCAGTGACGGTTATACGGTTTGACTCATGCGTCTGTTGGATGTGTAGACTCTCTAATTATCTTCATTCTTGACTTTCTCGGGTTTAGATATTGTCTTTTAAATTGACAAACATCGTATGTGTAAGTCGTGGCACAATTCAATGAATTAAATACGTCTATGGTCCCATGGTGGTGCACTGAGAGGGGAGGCCTCTCTTTTCATGAGCCTGTCCTTTGTCAGATGATCCACAGGTGACGAAGTAGAAGAACTTTCTCAACCTCTTAAAGGAAGAAGTCCTTCAGTTTATCTGAAAAATTAAGACTCAAAAAGTTGGACATGGATGGTTTCCACTGACTGAACCAGTCAAACTGTTGGTTCACGCGCTTTAAAATAAACCTCAGATGCAAAACGATGAATAAAACACCAACATGTGGTTCTGTGGGTCCATCTCCGCTCTGACCGAGCCGCTGATTTAAAAACAACTTTAACAGATTTCTTCCTCTTCCAGCTCTGCAGATTCAAAAATCCAACCAAAGTTTTCCACATTTTCACTGAGTCTTAATGTGTAAATCAAGCATACTGAGACAAATATGTTTTCCTTTGATAAGTTGAATTTCACTTCTGCTGCCAGCCGCTGCTCGCTCATTGTGGCTGCAGCCGAAGGTTTTTAAGCCTCCGTACGTGAGCCGCATGGCTAAACGTCTGCTGGCTTTGAAACAAACAGCCCGCGAACGCTTTAAGTATATTATCAGCCAAGTTCTTTTAGGAACGTATTGCTAAAGGAGCTTACCATTTAATTAATGTAACTTCAGCGAGATTACACCCGGCCCAGCCTTGTAAGCAGAGGCACAGTCTTATTGACCTCCTATGCAAGAGCTTAAAGACACAAGAATGGCGTTTTTACTCAACTTTGATGGGATAACTCGTATAATCTTTCACAGGGAAGGGAGGAATAAAGTGTTTTAAACATAATACCCTCCCAAAGTCTGAGTGGGCCTGTGTGACGCTCAAGTGGCGCACTGACACAGCAACTTTGTCGTTTTATCAACCCTGACTTCCTTAAATCTCCTTTTGTTTTTCATCAGGTTGACTCGAGGATGAGATTGTTTCAGGCTCGTTTAGCTGCAGACAAAGCAGGTTTCAGCAGACACGGAAGCATAAGAGGATGTTTTTAGTTATTTTTTATTGAATCTAGAGCAAATTATCCTGATTTTTAGGTTGATTTTCACTAAACATTTCTATTCTGAGGATGTTTAAATTGATTAACTGGGAAACGCTTCACTTTCACTCTCCTATCTAGCATTTTTTAAGCAGTATATAAACATTTAATAAAAATTAGGACATTTTTATCTGAGCTAGAGCAAATGATCTTGATGTTCAGGCTGATTTTCACTAAATAAACTCGCTCCGAGGATTTTTAAATGATGATATAATTCTCAGACTTCACTTTGCGCCTCCTGTTCATCATTTATAAACATTTAATAAAAAAGTTCTGGTTAATAAAATCGTTTTATAACCATTTATTAAATGTTTTCTTGTCATTTTACCATTTTAAAATATTCTTTTGTTTTGTTTTCAGGCTTGTTAAGCTGCAGAGCAGGTTTGAGAAGACATAGAAACATACAGGGACAATTTTTAAACTATTTTTTAAATCAAATCTAGAGCAAATTTTTAGGTTGATGTTCGCTGAATTTTCCTGTTTTAGGATGTTTTAGCATTTCCAAGCTGTATATATAAACTTTACATACATGGCTATGGGCTAAAACAACATCACACTGTGTTATAAACATTCATTAAAGGTTGAAATACTTCTTATTAACGACTTAAAAAATATTATTTATGTTGAAAATTGAAATAAAATGTGCAGAAGACAAACATCTGAGCTTTAACATCAACAATATAATGTTAAATATTACTTTGAATATAATGTACAATATACAACACTGCTGTTATAACATCATTTATTATTATTCATGCTGCCTTTTCTTTTTTCTTTTTATTGCAGTCGACTTATTTTCCTAAATTTAAACCATTTTTATTGTTTTCCTGTTTTGCACTGACGTCAGCACCGACTCCTTCTACACTCATCTGTTATTAATCTGTTGTGTTTTTGTGTTTTATTCTTGTGTTGCTGTAATCTTGAGCAACTCTCTCTCTAAAGTTCAATCTTACCTTAAAAGAAACTGAAAAAAGAGTCTAAAACTCACAAAAGTTATTTAGTATTTTTAATTATTCCTACATAAATCTTGACGTTTTTATAATTGTTAATAAAGACTCGGTTCTGTGGAATGAAATGTTTTCTTGTTTCCACTTCTCCGTCTCCTCCACCCCCCTCTGACCCACGTATACCATCCCAGATGTTACTGCCCCCCCCCCCCCCCCCCCCCCCCCCTCCTCTCCTCCCTTTTCTTTTTTTTTTTTTTTTTTGTTGAGTTTTTGGTGTCGCCCTTTCAAACATTCTTTAACAGTGGGATAAAGGGGACGGGGGGATTGGGGAGATTAGGCTACGGGATCCTCCAGGCATTGTCTGAGAATCTGCAGATAAAAAAAGCATTGCTTTGGTTTTGATTTGGCAGCGGGGGGGTGGTGGTGGTGGTGGTGGCAGGGAGGGAGGAGGGGTGGAGGGAGCAGATTCGGGGGGCAGGTGCTGGTGTTGTCGGGCTTGTTTGGGCTTTCAGAAAAAAAAAAAGGCTGTGGATATTTTCTGACGTGATGGGCAGAGGAGACGCAGCAGCTCTCTGCTTCCTGTTTATTGTCCGAGAAAGACCAGTTTCCTGTTTTTTTTTTTTTTTTGACATCGTCCTCGATTCTGATCATTTTAGATAATCTGATTCCCCTAATTTATTATTATTAATAAAAAAAGAGCATAAACGTGCTTCATTTACAGAGGTTTCTACTTTTATTTTGATTATTTTGAGCCATAACTGACTTATTTTAAGTGAAATTAAGAGTCTCAGCTCACACGTTGGTCATTCTGCATCATTTCTTGTAGAAACTAAATCTACAGCAGTGGTGACAATAGTAGTTTTGGTTTTTTAAAGGGCTATGCCACTGCTTTTTGCGAGCTCTACCTCCTTAAAGGCACTGATGGAAAGTACTTAAGTACATTTATTTAAGAACTATACCTACAGTTTTTGGGGTACTTGTACTTTACTTGAGTATTTCCAGTTAATGCTACTTTTACTTCACTACATTTACCTGACAGCTGTAGTTACTTTTCAAATTGACGTTAAAGGTGCGATACGTAAGAAGTGCCCATCGTGATGATAACACCAGTATGATAATATCGTTTAGCGTCTTATCGCCTCTTAAATCATTTCGTACCTCTCCAAGCTCACATTGTCCCAGTAGGTGGCAGTAATGCAGCTTAGTGCTAGTTGCCACCCGACATAAAACAGAAAGAAGGAGGAGAAGAAGAAGAAGAAGAAGAAGAAGAAGAAGAAGAAGAAGAAGAAGAAGAAGAAGAAGACGACGCAGTCACTAGCCAGGTAGCTACTGACACACTGTGTGGCTCCTGTCAGAGGAGATGATGGACGAGAGCGAGACACAACAGCCCGTCTCTTAACATACAGGGAGCAGCAGAATACCAGAGTCACCCCTATCTGCTGCTAACTGTAGCTGTCTTAGCTAGTTAGCTCAGTTAGCCGTGCAGCTAGTGGTCCGGACTCAGAGTGGTATTAGGAGACAGGACGGGTCAGGGCTAGCTGGTGAGCATGCTAACTTTAGCAGATATCTCTGACAGATGCCACAGCTTGTAGTTTTATTAAATGTATTGTTAATTTTAATTAACGTTTGAATGTTTAAACACGACACCTGGATGGACACGCTGACTCTCACACCTCTTCTGGCACGATGCTACAACATGTGTTGAAGTTAAAGACGTCTCAGTTCAAGCAGAGCTGAGTTTCAAAAAGAGCCTGAAGTGAAAGATAAAATGTGACCACCGAAGAAGAATAAAGAAGCGAGATGTCTCACTCTTTATCAACTTCCATCAACTAATGTCTGATTCAGAATACTATTGATCCAGACTTTTTAAACAAGTTTAATGTCTTCTGGAAAAAACCTGCATACTGTGGTGTTAAAGTGGTGTGTGTGTGTGTGTGTGTGTGTGTGTGTGTGTGTGTGTGTGTGTGTGTGTGTGTGTGTGTGTGTGTGTGTGTGTGTATTGATCAGCTCAGTCTACTTGCATTGATGAACCTATTAACAGTGATCAGAGGTGGAAGACAGTAAAGTGGTGATTGATCAGCTCCCAGAGACTCGAGGGGAGGAATTTAAAATTCATGAGGAGCTGATCATCGACCTCCTTCTGTTTTTCTTTCTCCATTTCTGTCTTCCTGTCGTTTGTTTGTGTCTTTTTCTGTCTTTCTTTCTTTCTTTCTTTCTTTCTTTCTTTCTTTCTTTCTTTCTTTCTTTCTTTCTTTCTTTCTCCATTACTGTCTTTATATTTGTTTGTTTTTCTTTCTCTTTTCCTTATTTTCTTGCTTGTTTGTTCCTTTATTCTTTTTTTTCTTTTCTCTGAGTCTTTCTTTCTTTTGTTCTTTCTTTCTTTCTTTTGTTCTTTCTAAACCTTGGGATAAGGTGTGTGAACAGAACTACGCTCATCCTCAGAAATGTTTTCGGCTGAATCATTTAAAACAAATCAAATGTTTATCAAACTCAGTCGTGATACAGTTTCTGTTTATTATTAAATGTTCACAGATCAGATTTGTGTATAAATCATCATCATAACTGACCTGATAGCTGATCATACGACCTGATCACCTGTGTGTTGTGTGTGTGTGTGTGTGTGTGTGTGTGTGTGTTGAGGCTGACGGATCAGCAGGTGGTTATCAGCTGCTCGTCAGCAGCCTGTTTCAGCCTCCATTCAGATGCTCATATCAGTTAATTAGCACCGGCTCAATCTCTCCCAATAATCTGCCTCCATTCACGTGCTAAAGCGGCCGTCCCTCCGCTCAAGTAGTTGTTATTTCCTTTTGTCTTTAATGCCACTTAGCTGCAAAACATCCACATGCCAGGAATTGTGATGCATTCGACAAACTGCCGGCAGGATTAAACAGGAAAAAGGACGTTTAAATCTAAAGTTGGTGTCATTTATCAGGAATCATCGCCGGTTATTTCTCATGTTTTTATTGATTTTCTTTGCTTTTATTCATCAGAGTTGATTTGTGTTTGTTTCTTTTAGCCTGAAGTCAGATTGAAACATCTTCTTTCCTTTTTATACTGATTCTGGATTATCTGGATATTTTATCACAATAATGTTAAAGTAACATGTCATGTATTATTACTGATACGTTTTAAATAAGGACATTATCTACAGAAATAAACCACTGATATATTCTGCTTTCTAGAAAGCAAAAACTGGTTCAGATCTCACCAAAAAACATGAAAGACATTTGTCTAATTTCTGTGTTTTGGAGGGTCTTATTGTGAAATCCAAAGTGAATTTCCTGTCATCGACGCAGCTGATAACACATCAGTTAAATGTAACATCTCCCCGTTCTTTTCATTTTATTTTAATGATGTGTATCGCGAGCTGAGATGTTTCCTCCCCTGCTGGAATCCTTCGCCGCAGACGCCGGCGTGTCCTAATGGAGTTAGTTCAGCCATTAGCCGAGCAGATTGATTCATTACGCTAATGTGAGTCTAACCCTGTTGGCCCTGTTGAAATGCGTGCAATATGACACTCCTCAAATTTGTTCTAACACATGCCCTGGGGAGCCAAACAGAGCCGCTGCTAATGGGGGAGGTGGAGCCAATTATGCAGAGAAGAGCTGACTGTCAACAGATATTAGGACAATATCAGCTCTGTGTGCTATCAGCCCGCCCGCCTCCTCAAACACAACACACTCACAGCTCCTCTCCACGCCGCTCGAGTCGCTCTGCTGAGAGGAGAGCGGCTGAACCAGGAGCAGACGAGACGATCGGGATCTTTAAATCAAACACTTCACTGTCTGTGAAATGGTTTTTATTAAATAATCAAGACTGAAGTCAGGTCAAGATTTAATTCATAACATTTTTTAAGCTTCATAAAAATTCAGAAAGATTTACGTCCACGCCCTCGAGTGCAGGATGAGTCATCGACAATTTTTTATCTTTTCCAGGAAATTACAAACTCTAAAACACCAAACTCGTAAACATCTGTTTACGTCTTCTTACGTCTTTGTTTCGTCTCGCTGCGTCTGCCGTGCGTGATGTGCTCTGATGGGTCGACATTGGTCTTGTGATGTTGTGAAGGTGGAGTGTGATGACGCCAAATAAAAATGATCCATAATTCACCTCAAAGGAAAAGTCAAAAGTTGTCAGAAAAATAAACACAGATACCTGAAACGTGTATTCATGTACAGTAAAAGTACTTCCCACCTCTGGGTTTGATCCGTAGTTACATTTCAGGCGCTCACTTGCAGTTTTACCTCCAAATAATGCGCTTCAGATTATTGTGTGATCGTCTGATGTTTGTGTTTTTGTTCAATGTGTTTTATTTTTGTACTTTGTTGAGTTCAAAGTACGATCCATGATGTAATAACTCCTTTACTATCTGAGGTTACAAACTGTTCAGATGTCATAAAGGAAAACAACCGATGTGGCACATTTTGATTTGGGATGGGTTGGTTTCAGTTTCCGGCAGCCGCGGGGGGAGAAGACACGAGCAATCGGCCGGAGGCTGGTGCTCGTTTCCCATTAAGTGACTGGAAAAGAGCTAAAAAGAGGAAAAGTATTTGAGCTACAGAGTCCAGATATTTAATTTGTCACTGTGAGGGAACCCTCGAGCTGGAGGCAAACACAGATTGCTCTTTATTTATCCCACCGACCTCTCCTGGCTTTATCTCCCATCTGAGGGTGTGTTGGTGCGCAGAGAGGAGGGAAGCGGCGTCTGCGGCGGGCGGAGATAAGGCCTGTTGTTGTGGATGTGGGGGTGGGTGGTCTTATTTACCTGTAGCTGAAGGGGCTTTCAGCTCCCTGCAGGCCGCCGCTTTACATTGTGTTCCCCCGCTGCTCCGTCAACACTCAGCCTGAGTCAACGGCCTCGTGCACGAGGAGCTGAGGAGCATGTGGTCACCAGCTCAACGTGCACGCTCACAAACAGAGACAGAATTTAAGTTTCAAACAGTCAGAAAATTGTCAACAGATTGTGAAGAAACCTCAGTGTTGACGTTCTGTCAGAGTCGTCTCTGTTCTGTGTTGCAGATGTCTACTGAAGTTAGCATGCTAACCAGCTAGCTCCTAACAGCACTGTGTAGCTCAGAGGTGATGGTCCGACAGCCTGTTGTTTCAGCTGGAGATGTAAAAGCAGCCAGTTCACTACTGAGTCCAACAAGTCAACAACATAAACTCACTAAATGTGAAGAAAGGAAATATTTTTCCTTCAAGTTTCTCTCTGACTGAACTCAGACGAGCTTCATCGCCTCGTTAACTCATCGTCAAACACACTTCATTCAAACTGGACACAAACTGAGTCACAGTCACCAGAACAGTGTTGGTTTGTCTCCACAGTCACCTCTGGATCAGTCCAAATAAATCTTCAGTTCACAGAGTAACATGTGAAAATATTCCCGCCTGTCGTGTCTTCTCGTCCCCGGACTCCTGGTTAGAGCCGCTGTAAATCACCTCTGTACCTGTATCTGCTGAGTTCTGTGATCCGACGTCTCGGTTCAGATGAACTCTAGGGCCGCTGGCTCCACAGCTAACTGAGCTAATAAGCTAACGGTTTCTCTGGTGATTTGCTGTGTTTGGGGTTATAGCAGCAGTCTGTAGTTTTAGGAAATGTTAATGAGAAGAGAAAGATCTTCATTATGTCTAAACAAGCTAAATAAACAAACTCTTTGTCTTCATGACTGAATAAACAAACTGACCTTAAAGAACAACACAATTTATACTGTTTTACTTTGTTTATATGTGGCGGACCCTGCCACCTTTCTAGCTTCAAACAGTGTTCTGGGACCTTATTTTCCTCTGAGAACAGCTTGTTTATTCACTTGTGTGAAAAAATATACAAATTTCTGAGTTTGTACTTTTGCCTCATTAATATTGTAAATATTAAAAAATCTGAGTTTGAATTTCTTCTACAAAACTACGTAGTGCTCCTTTAACTTCGGGGCTGAAACAATTAGTCTGAAGACACATTACAAAAGATTAAAACGCTTGAATTCAGAATAAATCACAACACAAACACAGTGAATAAAAACATAACAAGTTTATTATGTCATCAGATCTTATGTTTGTCGTATATTCACAGCAGTGGTACAGTGGTTGTGTTAAATAATTACATTTAATAAAAAATGTAAATAATCAGGACTGACTGTCATTTTTGAAAATGGAGTAAAAGTAAAAATATCATGTTAAAATATTACTTTGGTCACTCATATTAATAGTAAGTTTCTGATATTAAATGTACTTAAGTCTCAAGTACAAGTAAAAATCATTAATACACGTATTTACACGTCTGTGAGTGGACTGATGATCAGAGTCAGTGTTTATTTTATCCGACTGCTGATAAAATAACTTGCGGACTGAAAGGGGCTTCTTGTTAATTAGCAGGTGAACCGGTTCAGCAGGTGAGCCCTGATCTCAGAGGCTCTCCGCTCCTCTGAAAGCCCGTCTGTGAATAGTTTGACCGAGCGTCTCCTGCCCCGTTTGCTCATTTGTGTGAGCGAGCAGAAAAAAAGGAGTCAGTGTCCAGATTGCGGTGCATCTGCTGTTTTTCGGCGGCGTGGCGAGGCCTGGCCGCCGCGCCACGCAGGTGCTGCTCCTTCCCCCCTGAAGGCCACATTCTTCTATAGCCATGTGCTGCCTGAGCAAACGGCGCTTCTGAGCGGGCCGGTCCCACCGCTGACTGGCCACTGCCCCGGCAACATGCATTGTTGCTCTATGCAAATCCGCTCACACTGGGACAGAGGCTCGGGGAGGGGGCATCCTGAGCTCAGTAGCCGGGATAGAGAACGGAGGCCGGCCAATAAATGAAAGTTTGCCTTAAATCCTCGGGATAATAGAGGCAGAGGTTGGGGCCGAGCCTCGAAGCCGAGATAAACAGAGGGATTACTCCTCGGTTTTGCATCACTCACTCTCCTCTGGGTGGCCCTTAACCGTCAGGAAAGCTAAGAGGGGAGAGGGGGTGGCGAGAGAAGAAAAAACGTTTAACGCATGGACATTCACACAGCACATAGGGGGAAAGAAGTGAGCCTAATTCCATCAAAGACTGAGAAATTAGCAATTAATTTATTCCAACCTCCCCGCCCCTGCTCCTTTTCTATTTTCAGCCCAATTGTTGGTTAGTTCTGCAACATCTGGTCCAGAACAGCCACTGTGCCTGATGACTGATGCTCCCTCCATTAAAGTAGAATGGCAGAGAAAATCTTCCCTTTTTCATTCATTTCTTGTCCATGGGAGATTAGTTTGGTGCGATGTGAAAAGTAATCATTAAAAATGTTGCTCTTTTTGCAGGCCATGCATAACCACCGCGGGCAGCGCCTTTATTTGCAATTGTAATTTAAAGAATAATTAAAGAAGTTAAATGATTCTGTAAATGTAGAACAACTTGAGTCTTTGTGCTCAAGGGTGCATGAACCTTCGCCTTATGGCTGGTTGCTCCGATAAACTCGGTAATGAAAGAATGTAGCGCCGCACTAATGACAAATTTTGAAGTGTTTTGGATTTGCTCACTCTCCTGTCCTCGGCTCACGCTCCCCTCTGATGCCTGACTTTAATCTGGGCGGCGCCGAGGAACAGAAGTCACCACGAGGCGTTTTTTAACCATATTAGCAAAATAACGTCGATTGAATGATTCGCTGGTTGACTTTTGTTTAATCGTTTTGAGAGAGAGAGAAAGTGACAAATAGCAAAAGTCCAACATGTAAACAAACACCAGAGGTTTGAGTCAACATGAGGGATGACACTGATTAAAACTAGATTCATATACTGAAATAAACAGAGTGAAACCAGCGCAGACACCCTTTTCCAGACGGACCTCAGGGATTTAGATCAAGATCATTAATCTGACTCTGATTTTTCAAGTATCAACTAAAGATTTGGTTCATAAAATGTCCAATCACAGTTTCTATGAGGACAATATGGCTATTTCCAAGATATTTAACCTGTTAAGCCCGAGCGGAGCCCAACTGGGCTCTGCCAGCGAGCCCAGCAACAAACAGCATCGAACAGCACATTCATTATTTAAAAACAAACTCATGCTGCACATCAAATTAAACAGGAAAAACTTGACTACGAGCTCATGTAAACCATTTTTACCTTCACCAAACACGACTCCAACACCAACAAATTAAAGACCACAGGTGAAAATCATCACAGGCTAGTTCTTAACGGGTTAAGACAGGAAAAAGTATCAGTAAAGAGCGCAGGTTCAGCTGAATAATTATCCAAACCATTATGAAAATAGTTGCTGCAGGTGTTTTTTAGTGGAAAAACCATAAATGCTGATAAAATTAGTGTGAAAATACATGTTTTGATTAATCTAATGAACAATGTGTTTTATTTTAATGTTATTTAGTGTCTCTAGTGTGACAAAAGATTTCTTTTAGAGATCACCAGCCAGGAGAAGTTGAAGAGTAGCTCACGTTATTTGAAAAAAATGAATTAATGATTTGATTGAGTTAGCTTTAACAATTGATTTATCACAGTTAATGATATAATATGTAACATTTCTGTATTAAAAAGACGGTTCTTATATATTTTGTCTGACATTATCTCCAGTGTTTCCAGTGATCCTTAAAGAAATCTGTAAACATTTGATGTCGGTGTGTTTCATCCTGTCGTCTGAAGCTCTGACTGGACAGGAAACAATCAGATGATCCGTCAGAGTGAAGAAGGAAGTCGGCGACGAGACTAAAACATAACGTGAATAAAACTTTAAAACATCAGCCGGTCTGTCAACGTTTCTGTCTGAGACACGTCAGGTAGTTTTTCTTTGGTGATGGTGGTTCAACTCCCGTCACACTTTGCTACTCATGTCTTTTGTTTTGTTTTGATTGAGGGACCCCTGGTGGCAGGAATTACACATCGTGTGTTTAAAATTGCGTGAAAACTATTTAGCGAGCGAGCAGAAGAGATGAGATATTAAACCTGAGAGGAGGAGTCACTGTGAGTTTGACTCCAGTCGACTGTTTGAATTGACAGAAAATAAATGACTTGAGACTCGACTTGGAAGTTAAAGACTTGTGACTCGACTCGACTTGGGACGCGATGACTCACATGTTTGTGTTCATTTTATATTTTCAGTTTAAGTTTTTTTAAGACAGGCTGCCGGTTCTTAAAGGAGCAGTCTGTAGTTTTGTTGAAGAAATGTTAATGAGAAGAGAAAAATCTTCATTATGGAAACTTATGGAAAAAGTTTGTATTATTACCTCATTAATATTGTAAATATTAAAATTCTGAGTTTGAATTTCTTCTCTAAAACTACATAGTGCTCCTTTAGCCTTTTAAAAATGTTGGGTGGGAATATTTTTTTTTAATTGAGAAGAAATAAAGAAATAAATCAGCTTTTATGAAGTTATTTGTTTTTGTTTGATTACATTTATTTAACTGAATATCAAATAATTAAAACACACTTTATCACACACACATTAGATAGATTGACAGTTGTCTCTTTATTAGACATTTATTAGACATATTAAGCCACTAATAATCTGCTTTGTTGTCTGTATAAAGACTGGATACTATGATATTAACAAATGACTTGAGTCTCGTGTCTCAGATTAAATGTTGAAATAGAAATAAATCAAGAAAAGTAATGTTGGAGTGTCCAGTGTTTGACAATGTGGTTGTAGTACGGATGAAAACCAAACCAAACTAAACATTGATGGTTCAACTGTAAGGAAATGGTGTAAAATCCAACATTAAATCCACTTTTAAATGATTAAAAGTTGAATAACATCCAGTTTGACATGACTGGGGGGAGCCACTTTTCTAAACCCTAAAGTATCATTTTTAATGTTCCTCTCACACAAAGAGGGAGAGAATTAAATTACAAATAAACCTCAAACAGTGTTTCGTTTAGTAAATGTCAAAGCTTCACCTTTAGATTAAATCTCTGACTCATCATCTTCTACATCTCAAACCTCGAGCTGCTGCTTTGTCTGACGTAAATTGGTGAGAGGAGCTGAGATGGTCTCGTATCATCACATCCACCACCAGCAGCTTATATCCACACACACACACACACACACACACAGGAAGATATAACCCAGCTCTGGTGGAAATGAGCTGTTGACATTATTTAGGGTCATTGTCCACGATAGCGAGGCCGACTGCTGGGATTTAGCAGATAAACGTTCCGCCGACATCCATTACACATTTCACCACATCAGTGAGCGACTTAATGTTTGCTCCTGGAGTCCAGTTTCCTTCAGAACACAAGCCTGAACAAGTCCGGTTCACTTCTGCATTGTTAGAAATAAACCAAAACAAATCATCACTGCAGTTTTTCTCGACCATCATCCAAACTGAGCCGCGGCAGTGATCAGTTATGGAGGTGACCTTGAAGGCTGTGGTTGTTCTGGGCAGGTCCAAGGTGTCGCTGTGGGAAACTGCATCAGAGCTGAAAACAGGCCGACAGTGCTTTGGCAACCTCCCCAGGAGGAATCAGAAGATATGTCAGCGGGTCGTTTCATGACGGGGTTACAACACAGATGTGCAGTTTATATTTAACTGAAGAATAAAACGTCAAACTGCAGAAGCAAACAAGATGATTTCAGGTTGGAGTTTAATCCAACGTCTCCTGGAATATTGTCTGGTTGAGTATCATACATCCAAACCCATGTAGGCACCGTGGACGAGCAGTAGATCTGTTTACCGTCTGACGTGATCCACGCAATGTTTCTCTGAAGCTCGATGTATGATAGTCACATCACATTGGAGGTACACTGATGTCCGTACACCCTCTGATGATTTACGTAATGCCAACCCTCGCACGCCCGTGGACGCTGAAAGTATATTTTAGGCTTGAGCATTATCTCAATAAAAACAGGACCAACACAGGAATGAGTCCTAAAACCTGGAAATAACTCAGCATTTTCATCTTCTGGTTCAGATAAATGTCCGAAAACAGGTCCGAGAGATAATTTCACATTTTGTTCTTTGATATAAAAAACGTTAGTAAATACCCCACGTTTGAATTATAGGCTTGTTTCACTAGTTCACTGAAATGTGTCTCTGAAGACATTTTAGGCGAGAAATAACCCGTTTTTCAGAAGTTTCCACGTCTCGTTGGACACAATGATTTGCAAATAGTAGCCAAACTTCATCCTCAATGCTTCACTACCAGGATGCATTGCACAACTTCTTACGTAGCCGATGAATGGGAAGCGTAGAAAGGACAGATCCAAGAGACACGTACCATCAGGTAGAAGGTTTAGATCCGATCCCTGAGTTTAGCTCGTTAGTTTGGCTGTCCTTCCTTTTATAAACTGAAATCTTCACCGCAGCTGCTAAGCCAAAAACATTAGCACGCATCCCGTCTGAATGGGCTGCGTGCACGAGCTCGACCACACGTAGGGGGTGTAAATAACTTCTGTTCAAATCAGTTTGGGTTGTTTTGGAGATCGCTTCAACGCTGTTTTACTGTGAAGCTCCAGAAATGTTTTGTGGTCTTCACCTGACTTTATATCAGCTTGGAGGGAGGAGATGAGGACTGGATTTGTATTTCTCAGTTAACTGTTCCTTGATCGAAAACAATAAATTTGTAAGAACCCAACTGAAACCCGTTCGGTATCTGTGGAGTTGAGGTGGGACAGCAAAACAACGCTGCTCGGTTCTTGGTTTTTGAGGATTGTCCAAACTTCCCTAAAGATTTAGCTTAAGAACAATCAAATAACACGACTTCATCCAGTTTCATTGTGTAATCTCACTTTTATTTTGACTTGAACTTTGTCCAGCTGCTGTCAAAGTATCCGGCAGCCATGATATTGTCTTTTCCCATGATCCTCTTGGCAACGTCCCGCCAAGGAAAGCAGCCCGACATGACAAAAAAATCTTGAAAGAACACAAAGGCACAAAGAGGCGGAGGAGGGCGCAGCGGCGGAGGCGGCCGTCTCGGGCCCGACAGAGGACTCGGCCTCGCCATACAGCCGGGCCACTCCAATTCTGAGCGAATGCTAATGAGATTGCTCTGATCCCTCCGGTGCTTCCCATGTTTTCAACACCTTCAAGGACCACATGGCGCTCGCAGCATAAAGACAACTAAATGAGAAATCTGAACGTTTTTTTGTGACGCCGGGGGCCTCTTCGCTTTTCAACCTGGCCGCCCATTCAGCGCACCTCCCCGAGAAGAAAAGATAAGAAAGAGACTGCTACAGGGGGTGTGGATGAGTAAACTTTTCAGGAAAATGGCATATTTGCGAATCTGAAGTAATAATCAATTTATGGCCACGCAAGGGCGAAGCCTTTGACGCGGGAAGAATCGCGGGTCCGGATGATTGAAAAGCAGGGAGGAGAAAGAGAAGGGAGATGCTCAAATTTGGAGGCTGTTTCTCACAACCGCTGTAATGAGATCACTAACATCTTGAGCCGGCCTCCACTATAGCCGCCAAACAACAGGCTCCCAGATGAAAGGTGAATGGGCCTGGGGTTCCCGCTGGCTGGTTCAGAAGCACTTTAATAGCACAGCGCCCTATGAAAGGTTCCTGGGCAGTAGCTCATATTAGCGGCGAAGCACACTGCTTAATAGGATGATGCCTTTTGGCTTTTGTCATGAGATGATTAAGGGCTTCGTTGTCACCGGTGCCTGTTGAGCACAAGGCACTAGAATCCACTCTGCTGGGCTTATTGTCTGAGTCTATGTGCTGGAAAAAAAGGAGGCCCTTTTGATGAAAACACCTCTCAGGGATCTATCAGGTGAGCTCTGCTGTAGGAGTCTCACATCTACGCCCCCCTTCAACGTATCTCGAGTGCTTTGTTTTCCTCTAAAGACCCTTGAATCCGTCATCGTGTTAGGACAAAGACAAACGGCGCTGAGGGGAGCAGCAGAAAGATGAAACTTGCTGATGATGGTCCTTGAAAAAAGAAAATATGTACGCACGTCTGTGGCTAATTCACCTTGTTGTGTTAACTGTGGAAGTCAAAATGCAAAATATTCTTGACTGTAAGCAGCTTTGTAGTCAATCTAACGCTCTGACGGGATGTACGATGTTGTTTTAGGATCCTGACACTCAGACAGAGAAAAATTATGTAACATACAGACTTTATTTCTTCTTTTGACTTGTTAATATTTTTTCCATCAAAGCGGCGTCTCCCCCTGTTCGAGAAACCTCAACGCGCTCAGTCAATCGCCAAAAAAAAACCTTTGGGTCAGCTTCAGCGCGATCCGCTGGCGAAGAAACTTCAATGAAAAAGCATTAAATTAGCCCGTCTTGTGTTCTGAATAAAGGAGAGATTGCGTGTTATACGATCGCCACAGTTTAGCACACAGAACCGGATGAATGTTGGCCAGATTGACGTTAAACAGAGAATGCACTATGTCCATTTTTTTGCAATCAATGCAGTCCTTTCAATCAGGAGAGCTTTATACTCGGGATTAGTTTTGGTGACTTAAGAAGCTAGACTACCTCCGTACCCCCACCATCTGCAACTGCACCCCCCCGGCCCTCCCTGCGCTCTGCTTTGCCCCTCAAAAACCCCCCTCGCAAAAATAGCACAGGGATACTGCCAGCCTTTTCACTCGCTCCTAACAAGGCGGCTCCAAAGCACAGGCCCACTCCAAGTAATTAAATCAATCCCTTTGTGTTCCCCAATATTCCCCTTCAGTGGGTGACTGCCCAAGATCTGATTATGGCTCTTCATGCATATTCAGGCTCGAGCTACAACTTCGAACAACCTTTTTACTTTTTTTATACTCGCGTCATGAGCGGCCAACGCGCACCGATTTCCTCTTTTTTCTTTTAAACTTTTTTTTTATATATATACTTCCCAAAAATCCATAGTTTTGCTCCAGCGTGGCCGTTGAAATGAGGAGCGGTCGCCGCCTCCGAACGCTCGGGCACATTTAAGAGAAAGCCCGTAAGACGAGGAGAAGTTAGGGTGGGAGCCCGAAAGACAAATTGGATTAGCAAGTATTGGATTAAAGGTAAAACGGAGGGATAACAAACAAGAAAAGCTGCCTGTGATCACAGGGTTTAATATATTTCTTTTCCTCTCCGATCCCTTTCTTCTCTCCCTCCCCCCCTTTTTCTTTCTTTCTTTTCGAGTAAAGATCCCAGGCTTAAGACAGACTTATTAAAACTGGGATTAATTTGTAATGCTCCCCTAACCCTCGGGGTCAACCAAAGATTTGTTATCTAAAGCAAACAGGAAAAAATGTACTATAACAACACAACGAGGGCTTTAGAGCCGCGTCTGGAGATTTTAGCTTTGTAGGAAAGGTGTTATCCCTCAGATATTTATTTGAGCAGGGAAGGAAATCCCTGAAGGACAATCTAGACGGGGATAAATATAATAATTGCACTAAATCTTTGCAATTATGGAGCTTTTCCCCATAAAACGCAACAGGAACAGGGGTGCAGAATAAATGCTACAACATGCAAAAGGTTTTCAATAAATCTCGATGATTTGAGAAACGAATCCACTCCTCTTCCTTTATTATAAATCGTCCTGTTTTTAATCAGCTGGACGATGAGAGGTAACTGTTGAGAGCGAGAGCAGGCCACTCTCATTAGCCTTATCTTTTTAATGTCGCTCTGCCTCAGATTATGATCTTAATCTTATTTGGTTACGGAGGCTTCGTTCACTCCGACAAGCACAAAGACCTTCGGGGAGCAAATCCAGAGGAAAAAAAGCAGCGCCTTGTTTTCTGCGATGGCTTTTGGGTTTGTTCCTCGGGGTCGCGGTTCAAGGGGCCGAGCTGACCGGCCGCAGAGCCGAGCGGCCTAAATCTCTTGGCCCGCGGCCCGTTTCAGTCTTTGTTCCATAAAAAACTCTCCGTCTTTGTTTCCCCTGCAGTTCTTTTGGTTTCTTCATCGAGCAGTGTTGTGTCGTACAGGGTCGCTTCTACACCACAAATAGATCCTGAACATTAGAGAGATATTCTCCTGTTAAAATACGGTGGCGTAACATTATTTTATAGTTATTTAAATTACATTTGAAGGTGACTGTCGACATCAGCTCTGAACTATCGTGTGCATGAAGGTCGTACCAGCAGATTTTAGCTGATTATAAAACTGTGAATCTCAAAAAGACTGTGAGGACGAAAGCGGAAAGATTTATCCTCCTGAATATTTATTTATGGCTCCTTCTTCTGCACTTGCTTTCCTGTAACGCCGTTGATCTTTGTGAAGCCTAAAAGCTGAGCGCTGCTTCATCCACGTCAAGTTGACACACAAACAGTCTTGAACAGTTGCGTCACTGTACATCACGCTCACACAGGAGGTTAAATGCAGTTTCAGACTGACAGCATACATGTCGAGAGGAAACCAACCCAGTCTCAAGAATAAATGTTCACAGTGCACATTACTGCCAAACCACGGATCTGTTGAATCTTTACATGTCTTTATTTTCAACTTTACGTATCTTTAGGTCCAATGACGACACTTTCCTGACGGTCAACGCTCTGTCAGGGTTGGGAACACGTCATGTTTTGGCTTAAAATACCCGGTTTTGTTGCCATGAACTCGGCTCGAGACGTCCCAACCTCTGGTTAAAAACATCCAGTACAAGTGTTGAAGCGCAGCCTCGAACTGTGGTCGCTGGTTTAGCAGCCTTCTCACCATCAGCATCTGATCTGAATGTGATATGACACGTGTTGAGTAAGAGTCAATACGCACGTATAACATGTACACATTTGAACTTATCAGTGCTTTGTAGAAACGTAAAATGACAACATTTTATTCTGGCGACTTTGCAGGAAGAAACACTACAGATACTTGGAATTTCTGGCTTCGAAATAAAAACACTGCATGAATAAGATAATAAGATATAAGATGAACATGAAGTCTTAAAGAGTAGTGTAACCAGATTTAGATTGGGATTGAGATGCACCACAAACAGCAAAGCATTGTTTACAAAGTACTCAGTGTCACACAGTGAGAAAACAGAAATCATGTGTAGAAATCAAACATTTTGTTGCATCGATGATTGTTTTAAAATCGCAATCGTAGCCGTCTGAAACAGAATCGAATGATTTGTGAGGTCGAGACGTGAGACTGAATGTTGGAGCTGGGCTCAAAGCAGGAGCTGCAGAATCGCCCAACATGGACCTACTCTCCACAGAACTTGAGCTGGTTCTGGGCTCATGAACACCTGTGTAAAAAAGGGAGCGGGGGAACCTCCGCATCTTCAGAACCGAGCAGAATCCGACAGCCTTTCGCGAGCGGATTGTGGTGTCACAATCAGTCCGATACTTGATGGAGAACCTGAACGTTCACAGCGTCTCTGTTGATCTACAGTCATAGATCTTCAGGGTTTTAAGTGTTTAATAAAACACCTCCATTTTGCCGTCAGATCTTCCTCACTGTCCCGTAGAAACCTCGGTGTGTTGAACATGTTCCTGCAAATATACAAATGTGTCGGGCAGCTTCTGCTCCTGTGAGGTCTGTAATTTAATCTGCAGCACCAACAAAGAGAATCTGCTCTCATCTGTGTATTGCCATGAGTATTGTCTTCAGTCCACTTGTGTTTTGTGTTTAATAGACATTTGGCTGAAGGCCCGGCGCTGACAGCCGCCGAGACACAAACTGGATTCTTCTTCATTCACTCAGACTCGTGTTTCTGCCTCTGCTTGCACACATTCCTACAGGGCTGTTTGTGTCGACTCAGACGTTTTGGCTTTTATTATTTCTAGGTACTGTAAATAAAAGAAAGATTCATGTTCACACCAGTGCAAATACCAGTTTAGTGGCTAAAGTTCTGTCCAGACATATTCAGGCAGTTACCTTAAAGTTCACCGTATGCACAGACGAGCAAGAACAACAGAAATATGTTAAATTGGGGATGAAAACTGTTGCCATCTTGTTCCAGAGAGACCAAACGTATCTAATGACAGTAAAGGTCCATCCTCTCTCTGATCTCTTGTATAAAACAAGGATGGTTGTACATTTTACTCCTGACTAACTGATGCCTGAGTGTCAGATTGATGCCATAATAGTAAGCAAACCACACGAACCTGTCAGCTGTGCTCTGGAGATCAGATTGAAGACTTAACTACTCACCCTTCCCTCCAGCTAGCGGCCACCTGATTTGGATTTATGACGTAAAAAAGGATTATTGGGTGGTATTGTAAAGATCACTCCTCATTTTGATTTCAAGAATCGACCTTGTCCACGTCGTGCTTTCAACAGGAGCGACAGGAATTTCTTTGCAGCGATGTGTCGCTCGTGGTCGGGTAGGACACTACAGAAGGAAACAATGATATCTGATTTTGTTGTTTTGTTGTTTGCAGTTAGGACACGATGTTCAGCATAAACACGTCTTATGTCAGCAAATAAGGTTGTTTCCCAAAATGCCCCTAAAACAGTCTCTATATCCGCTGTACCTCTTGAAAAACAAACCAGAAAATCAGAGCTTTATTTCATCATCTTGCTACGTAGCTAGCCAGCTAAGTTCAGCAAAGATAGTCAGAGAAACAGATTTATTGACGCAGTTGTACACGTTGTTTTAAGTCAACTTATAGAAATAAGATTTCTGCTGTCATTGCGTTGAAACGCGTTAAATTAATGCCTGCTAGGACTAACAGAGCTCCTGTCGACGGGGCAGATACGTCACAATAAGATCGACACAGTTGTACAAGTTGTTGAAAGTCAACTTATAGAAATAATAACTTTTAAATCTACATTTTACTGTAGTTGTCTTCAAACGTGTTAAATGAATGTCTGCAGAAACTGACGGGACATCACAGGTCACACGCTCTCTTTAGTTTTATTATGTTTGTTTTGTCGTGACACAGCCGACAGCGTTCGCTCTCTTGTTTGTGGCCGATGTGTTCATGTCGGTGGCTCGCGGGGATAAAATAACATTAATGGCTGTTTAATTCAGTGCAGCTTGCAGCGCCGAGCCCAAACGAACGTGTCGACTGTGGGTGGCCTCGCTGAGAATGAAACGTTGGCAGCGTCTCTGGATTCTTCAACAATATGATTTTCTATTTTAGGGAGTGTTTTCCTCTTAAATCGCTCGTTGACCTCGACGACAGAAGAAAGGGTGACTCATCTTCTGACGGCGTGAATCAGCCTCGTCTCATCCCGCCGCTGAAAAGCGTGATCAATGTCTCTCGTGTCCATTTTCTATTGGTAATCCTCCACAAATTGCCCTCCGCTTGCAGTTTGTGTATCAGCTATTTGCACTGGATTAATGTGAGTCACTGGTGGCAAGTGTTCAAATCAATGTTTATTAATGGTTTCTTTAAGTGTTTAAAGATTAAGTCATTAACATATTGATGAAGTTTTCGAAGTTGCCCAGGGAGAGAAAAGGAGCCGAGCTGGAGAGGGTTTGACGAGCTGCTGAACTGACGCCAGCCGCCGCAAAACAAGAGGCTGGAGAAAGAAAAGAAGAAGAAGAAGAAGAAGAAGAGCGGCGGGCTTCCTGAGAGGAGGGAGGGCGTCAGGCGCTGCACTCACCGATGCAAAGTTTCCTCTGGTTATTAAAAAAACGGCACGTCGCCAGAGCAAATTTCACTTGACACGGTTCACACTTAACTCCTCGGCTGCAGCCACGTCTGCTTTGAACGAGCAGGTGCTGAATGAGTTTTACTTGTAGAAATGTGAATTATTACGAGATCCTGAAGAATCTGTTTTTGCGTGGTTCCTCTTTTGGGATGCAGGCGCGGTCGGCTCGGATTGATTTTACCATTCAGCAGCGACCTGCCGCGGCCCTTTGGCTCACCATGGTAATTCTCCCTCTCACCTGATAAGGTACCTGATCCATAATAAATCAATTCTAATTAGTTTTATGTTTGGAGGGAGGAGGAGGGGGGGCGGCGCTTTGCTTAGGGGACTCTCTGCCGCTCGCCCTCCCTCCTCCATCACGCTCAGTTGTTTCCAGCCGCCAGTCATCTGCACACCTGATATCAGTTAATCTCCTGATTATTAAGCGAGGATTATTGATGGAGGAGAAGCGGCTGTGTCTGGCGCTGCCTCTTGAATCAAGGACACGCAGGTTTTGTTTCCTCTTGTTTGTTTTTAGGGTGGTTCGTGTGTGTGTGTGTGTGTTTGGGTGGAGGGTCAAACATGTCCTCAAACTTCTCCTGATAAAGGTTTTCCTGCCAGCCTCAAGTGTCAAACGATGGGATCACTTCTAGGAGCCGCCGGCAGCTGCAGGACGTTTGATCAGTCAACGCTCTGTCTGACAGAACAAAGTGGACGACTGGTTGAAGACGTCTTCTCGTATCTGAAAAGTCACCAGTTTGATTCCTGCAGCTTGTCAGTTTGTGTCCTTCAGCCTTTATCTATGCAGAGAGCAGTGGTTATGATTTCATTAATGCTGGGGAGGATAGAAACCAGCGAGAGCAAATCTACATACAGAGCTGATGACAGCGACTGCTCCGTGGCTCTCGATGATAAGACGAATGTTCTTATTCTGATAAATACATAAATAAACTGTGTTAAATGCCACAATTATAGAAACACAATCAAAATAACCATCACGAACGTACCTCAGAAAAGGCTACCAGACGGGTCAGTTACTCTTTATTGTTGTGAAGGTGTGCTTTGTGCTAATGTTAGCTGCTAAAGGAGGCTGGTGCTGCCACAGCGGCTCAGGTCTTTGAATATATATTCAACAGAAGTTCCCAAATTGTTTTGAGAAGACGTTATTTTCTCCCTTGAATCACAGTCGAGCTCATCCACCTACTTCAGACAGGACTCCCTAAAAACCTGGTATTTTCGCTGTACAGTCGTAGTTTTGCAGGACGCAGCGGTGCTCTGTGTCTCAGCCTTTTCTCTGAATACGTGTTGTATTCATCTCATCTGTGTGCAGTGAAGCTGATATATTCTGCCTTGTGAGACCGTTTGGGAGGTTTTTATGAGAAGTTTTCTGCTGGATGACCTTTTGGAAAGGCTGTGATGTTTTATAAAAGAACTGGCCGAGTCAAACGGAGCCGTGCCCTGGATGGACCTGCTCCTGCCAACCCATGACGACCCATCTGTCCCTCGGATGAGCCTGTGTTGCGGGACTCGACTCATATCTGTGCAGGAAACCTGAGAGAAAGACGTTTTTAGTTTCTCTCTCCAGTGTCCCTGTTCGTACTCCAGATATCTGCTGTATTTTTCTGTTTCATCGTGTTAAATTCCTGCTGCTGAAACAGGAACATTTCCTGATTTTGCTGCTTTGTAATAAAAGCTTTTAAATAACTTAATAATGGAGGAGTTTTATTGTGAAGAATTTATAGGACATAAAACACGTTTTTGCAGACACACATTCACGCATGTGGCACCGCTGTCATTGAAATGTAAATACCTGTCGTGCCGAGTCGAGCCAGACCAGCAGATGTGACGGAAAAACAGCACTGGTCATCCTCGCTGCAAACGGACAAATAAGTCTTAAGATCTAAATCTGATTTCTGAGACTTTCCTGTCCGAATGGTAGCACAGTTACACCGACACAAAAGCCAGGAAGAACCCAAAACAAATTATAGATAATTAACCCCGTATAAATCAACAGTTACTCTGAAATAATTTTAAGGATGTAAATAAATAAATCAACACACAGCGAAGAAGCGAACACGCCGTCTCCGTCCACCACGGAGGAGTCGAGCTGTGGTTCCCCCCGTTAACAATGAGCCTCCACACCTCCACACCTCCACCCAGCCATTGATTTCTCCACCATTTATTTCTGTTTTGGTTCATGCTCGGGGTCTCTGTATTTGAAAGTTGATGCTCCTCTCTAAAAGACAGATTCATGCATAGACTCTGCCACTTTTGTAGTCGGTGGCGGTTTTATATGATAAGCTTTTTTAGACGTTCAAAATCAATATGTAATCCTGTGCAGGGGCTTATCCCCAGGACTGGGCCATTTGTGAGGCTCTTTGAGCTTTGTTACAGGTCTTCTGGCTGCTCTGTGCCGCAGATTGATTAGCTGCAGTGCCAGAATCCTATCAAATGGCCGGCTCTGATGATGGAGCAAACTCTCTCTGCGCCTCTAGTTGACTGGACCTGGAGATAAGGAAAGATGGCAATTCTCTCCCTGCTGCACACTGAGGGGCAGGAGGGAGCGCTCGTCTCTGCCCTCTGCTCCTCTGAGGCTCAGAACCGGATCAGCAGCTGTTTGGGAGGTGTTCGTCCACATTGTAGGACATTTAGCTGAGACTTATGACGTACAGTGAGAGCTGCAGCAGAGGAAACTACCAGCAGCTGCGCCGACATGTTTTGCAGATCCAGCAAAGATGCTGCAAGAAATTAGGACAAACCAAACAGCAGCAGCATGTCGCCTCCTCAGGGTGTGATTCCAGGTTTCATGACAGCGTTCAGGAAGGAAAAGACGTGTTACACAACAGCGTCGGCGTCTAACGTGACCTGTAACATACGTGTGAGGCAGTGACACGGCTGTCTGAATAACAACAACGGCAGGTGAACTGAGAGCTTTAACTAACTGAGCTCAGCAGACTGAGCATCTTTAACAACACGACGTGAGCGACGACTGACTGACCTCAATGTGTGTTTATTTCAAGTCAATTAAAGGAGCAGTCTGTAGTTTTGATGAAGAAATGTTAATGAGAAAGGAAAGATCCTCATTGGCTGATTTTCCTCTGCTTAAATAAACAAACTCTCTTTGTTTTCATGACTGAATAAAGTGAAGAAACAAACCATAAAGGACAAAACTGTTTATACTGTTTGACTTTGTTTATATGTGGCGGACCGTGCCTCCTTTCTAGCTTCAAACAGTGTTCTGAGTTTGTATTATTACCTCATTAATACTGTGAATATTAACATCTTAAAGTTGAAACTCTCCTGAGATGTTTCTTTTTCAGGTGAAACTTGTGTCGTCCGTACGTTTTAAGAGAGGTCATGGCTTTAAAAGTTTTTTATTGAAAGCATCGTGCACCGTGGTGAAGGTTAGTTTTGACCCTCTCAGACTTATGATTTTGAAAAATGAACCAGGAGCAGTTTCATGTATTGTCTTCGTACAAATGCTGAAACAAAGTAGCTCTTTAAAAAGAGCAGCTGTCCTCTGTTCTTGTTTTCATCTGTGGAAACGTTTCAGTTCAAATCATTTGTATTTTAGCGCCTCGACACACGAGGCTGATGGTCAACCGACAGTCAGCTGTTTAAGCCCTGGATTCTGCAGCTTGTCCCGCACCGTCGGCACTCGTTGGCCTTTTTCAGCTGACGTACGTCCACGAGGGCGTCGTATGACGGGAGGCCACGCGTTGTGGATGGATGAAAACCACTTGAGGGCCGCTGCGCTGTGATTTCCAACCAGATTAACTTGGTGGCTTGTTTGGAAACTTTCTCCTAAATTACAAAAATTGCTCCGCAAATTTGTTTCTGAAGACAATTTAGGAGAGAAATTAGCTGTAAAGTTGCTGAATCTGTCTTCATTTTAACTCAGCTGGTCCTGTGTCAGAGCCCGTTAGTGATAGAAATCGATCTGATTGGCTGTTTAGGAGCGAAACATACAAATAGATGGACAGCACATTAATTCCACACGGGTTGATATCACGTCCGGTGGGCTAGGCCATGATCTGGACGTCCACTGGCAGCCAGAATTAGTCGATAAACGGCATATAAACATCTATACAACGTCCAGAAAAGACGTATAAAAAACTTTCATTCTGGCTCCCCAGTGGACGTCTAAAAGACGTGATCTAGACCACTTCTTGCTCACTGGGTAGCTGGATGTCGGCTGAAGTCTTTGCGATGTGTTCGAGTGCAGCTTTTTGGGTGAGAAACAGGTAAAAAACGTAACTTTCACATGAGACATGAAACCGACGTGTTCACTGATCACGTGTGCTTTGAATTCACGTCAGTTTTTTGTGACTTTTATGTTTTAAAGCTTTGCTAATTGTCCTTTTAAGCGGCAGCCATTTTGCTGCGAGACATCTGGTGAAATGCTTTATCGCCTTCAATATTTTCCTGTTTTTTTGTGTATTTTCTGTCAGTACAGGGAGGGTGACGGTGACGGGGAGCAGAATCTGTGCATTCCTGCGGGCCTTGCCAGCGCTCACATGGTTACGGCTGCTCCGCATTGTTAGAGATATCTGAATGAGCGCTGGCCATGCAAGTTTTAACGTGATTGCCCGAGGGGCAGCAGAGTGAAAGAGCGAAGAACAGAGCCGGAGAGAGAGAGGAGGGGGGGGGGCATAATCCTAAAAGGATTGGAAGTTACCCCCCCAACACCACCACCCCCCCATACACACACACACACACACACACACACACACATGCACGCACACACACAACACATACATTGAAGTAATTTCCTCACACACACACCTCTGTGTTTCAGGGGGTGATGGGTACTGGATGGGGTCAGTTGGTTTCGTGGCTCTGGTGTCTGATTTCTCCCTCCTCCTCCCCCCTCCTCACCCTCCTCCCCCCTCTTCTTCTTCATTGTTTGCCTTCTTAATGAGCGGGGCGGTGCCACGGCGCCGGTGATTGACAGCTACATACTCCCCTCTCAGCGCTCTTCACCGTGTCTCTGTGAGGACTCGCCGCTGTCTGTACTGTACTCGACCCTGAATGACGAGTCGTTTCTCATTTCCTGTTTCTGCCGCGGCTCCTCAGGTGTCTGTCAGTCTGTCAGTCCGTCAGCTGACGGCTGACACACAGGTCGGTTCATCACAGCACTGTAAAAATACACCCGCTGAGAGGAGAGGTCTCAGTCAGCAGTGATCCAGTTTCACACGGCACGCTCACGTCAAAATCTGTAGAGGTGAACTTTAACCAGAATTATTATTCTCCATTATTTACTGAAATACGGGCGACTGAAGGTACCAGCTGGACGACCATCGTGCAGAACTTAAACCAGCTGGAGAAAGTGAAATGATCAGAAAGACCACGAGAAGTTAAGGAGACGTATTCCTCCTTTTCTTTTTGTACTTTTTAAGTCTTATTTTTCTTATTTTCAAAAATGCTGGGGACATAAAATAATTTTTTTTTAGAGTCTTCAACATTTTAAGACATGACAGGCATGTAATGGGGAGATTGTATGTGTTCAGAGTAGATTATTACAATAAACTATGTAATATTATGTACAATATAACAGTATACAGTCGGGTAGACAGATTATCAGCCTGGCCGTCTATCGGGGCCGATATTCAGCATTTTTCTGATTATCAGTATTTTCCTTTTTTGCGTGCAGTTGCCGATAAAATTAATTGATTTTAAAAATGCAATAAGCTCTGATGCAGCCTCCTCTGTCTGTCTGTAATAATCACTCTGATCAGTCACAGCCTGTCAACACTGAATAATCTGAATCTGCAAAGTAACTTAAGTAAAGTTAGCAAATAAAATTAGTTTTTATTTTAATTAAAATGTTTACCGTGTCGGTTCCATTTATCAGTTATCGGTCTCCTTGATTACTAATTATCAGTATCGGTATCGGCCCTGAAAAACCATATGTGTCGACCCTTTGTATTCAGTGTGCTGATCACATCTATCAGTCATTGAACACTAACTGCTGCAGGTCCTGAAGTCAATCTGTTCCTATCTTCACTCCAGAATCAGCAGCAGCCAGTTACAACTGCAGCTTCTGATGAAGAGCAAAGCTTTCGTTCTCATTTGTGCGTTAACATTTCTTCTTGCAAGCTATTTTTCTGAACATTTTTAACAAATTATCCTTTGTGTAATGTGTAAACTGCAGCAGTAAAACAAATGTGTGGGCCTGACGCAGATCATTCCAACACGTCCAGGAACATTTTAAGACACCTGGCAGATATTTTAGTTTTTGAGATCCTCACTCTCTGCGGCTTAATGAACGTGTTACCCTTCTCTATATTCTTTTGTTTAATAACTAGATCTAGAAGAAATCACAGTGTGAGTGCTGGATGTTGAAATGCTGGCGCTAAACTGCATTGCTGGCTTTTAAAAGTTAAATACCCATCATGAAAGATGTGGAACATTTTAAGGTGTGTTGACGTAGTGTCATGAGTCGCTGGAAAAGCAGGAAGAGGCTTAAAAAATTATAAAAGGTAACTTAAAAACAAGAAATACAAACGGTCTCTGAACCAGCTGTAAGTGAGCGCTCGCAGACTCACAGGCAACTTTTACTGCTGTTTTGTTTTGATGCATCTCATTTTAGATCTGCAGCATGTCATTGTTTTTCTTTTTGAATATCGGCCCGATGAGTCTTTTGTGTGACAAATATTGTGCGTCCCAGTTTTTAAGTGAAACTTGTTTTTAACTGTGAATATGACATTTAAACCCTTTAACTTATCTCTACAGCTGTTTTATCATAAATCATTGTAATTTATTAAATTCCTCCTCTTTTATTTTTTTCCTTGAATTTCAGTATAAAGTTAGTCTGATGTTATTTTCTCTGTCTGACCAGTTTGTGTGACACGTTGAGTGAGCTGCTGTTATCTGCTCCGTCACCTCCGTCAGCTCCGCTGAGCCGGCGTCATCATTGTCATTGTTTAACGCAGCCGGGTCGAGTGAAACATGTACAACAGATTAAGATCAAATTTGCAGACGGCAAACTTGAACACCAACGTACTACACAGTCAACAGCAAGGAGGTGAAAAGGAAGAGAATTTCACCAGACTCCATAAGAAAATCGCTCAGTTTAGTGAGTTGTTGAGTTAGGAGAAACTTTATAAACTTTTGAAACGCTGTCAGTGAAAAATTCTTTAGTATTTGGGCCTCCTTGAAAATTCGGCAAATGTTCTACAAGGAGATTATCAGTTGTCAGTCGTAAATAGCGTCATACCAGGGATGCTGGGGGTCAGTCACAGATGGGGGTGCTGAGGGGTCAGCCTGTATAATGATGTCACAGTAAAATGTTTTTTGTATTAATTTGAATTGCTAGAATAACTTGTATCTAATAGTTATTAACACAAAAGGACAACAATTTGAGAATGTTGTGCACAACATCAACACACTATAATTCAAAGCAGCCACAGCTACACAGGCAACAGCAGCAAGGAGGTGAAAAGGGACAGAAATTCTCCAGACTCCATTACAAAATCACTCAATTTAGTGAGTTGTTGAGTTAGAAGAAACTTTATAAACTTTTGAAACACTGTCAATGACAAATTCTTAAGTATTTGGGCCTTCTTGTAAATTCGGCATGTGTTATACATGACGTTCAACAGTTGATGCCTCGTTATATGGGGTCCTGCAGCCCCCTCAGCACCCTTACATCCTGCTGTACATCCATGCATCATGTCAGTGGGCCTAATGTAATTTATAATGCATTATAGACATGGGTGTCAGGGAAACTGTTACCAAACTATTTTAACTTATTTCTATTACATGTCAAATTATACAGA
Source organism: Pagrus major (assembly GCF_040436345.1). Lineage (NCBI taxonomy): Eukaryota > Metazoa > Chordata > Actinopteri > Spariformes > Sparidae > Pagrus > Pagrus major. Next base: position 3,415,065 of record NC_133215.1, on the reverse strand, counting down.
TTTCCAAAATGTAAACTCGAGTTTTATCATTTTTGGTGCAAGCTTAACTTTCTCTGCAGCGTGTAGAACAGCTGGAGTGATGTGGAGCTGTTACATAATCACAGTCAGGCTTATTTTCCATCTCTACGTCACCGACCTGTCACCTTTAATGTCACGGAGAAAAGGGTTTTGGATTAATATCCGAATAAAAATCAGCAACTATTGCTTGTTTTTTACTTTTAAAGACTGAATAAGCTGCTGCGACAGTAGAGGCCTTTGAAAAGCAAATTCATTCCAGTTCTTTGTTCTGACAAATGTTCATAAATCACATTAAAGGAATAGTTTAACTGGCTTTAGTTAACTGCCCTCACTGCCAACAAAGGCTCATTTTCAGCTCAACTTTATCAAATTTCTCGTCATCAAGAAATCAGCTCAGATATCTAAAACTTGTCGAGACAATCAGAATAATTTCAAAACACACAGCAACATGTTTGTGCAGATGATCACCTCACACACCCTCCAGCAGGAAATGTTTCAGCATTTCATTATTCGGCCCTGAACTTAAATTAAAGCAAAGATGACACTTATTTAAACACAATCATTTCAGCCAACAGGAGGAGGATCGTGTTTTTCCTACCTTTCAGTCCCAGCACAGTATTTTCCTGACGGATCCAGATCACACAGCAGAACTGTGTTTTAGGTTCTCCTGGTTCTGCCTGCTGAGCTTCACTCTTTCCTTCCGCCTGCAGCCAAACTCTCGGTTGTCAGCTGATTTCCAGAGGCTCTCTCTGCCCGGTCCGTCGTGTCTGCGCGGCAGGTTTTGTGTGTTTTCTTTTAAAGTGGAAAGTGTGCAGCAGCCTGGCCGGAGCCTCCTGATGCTTTCTGACAACCTGGGATTTTATGCATCATGCTTTTAATAAGCGCCGACAACACAGACGAGAAGCCTCTCCAAACTTAACCCCCACCACTACCTCCACACACACACACACACACACACACACACACACACACACACACACACACACACACACACACACCTCTTTAGGTTGCCTGATCCCTGGATTTACGGGCTTAGTATTAAGAAAATACTCCTGCAATTTGGGATTAGACCCCAAAAACCCCTCACAACAACAATGACTCCGTCCATTTGATATCTTGATACTTGTGATCAATCGCTGGCTTTGTTGCCGTCGACCGCGGCCAATTTCTGAGAACACACAGAGGAAATGAGACAACGATTCATATTCATTCCCTCTGAACTCGACCTGCCAGGGTTTTTTTTTTCTCTTGATTTTATTCTTCTGGCCACGAGGTGACATTTCTCAGCAGGTTCTTCCTGCATGATTTAAATTAATGATTGAAATTAAGAGAACAATTTAATTTATTCACTTATTGTTGTGTGTGTAAATGTTGTTAAAGAATTAACATTATGTGTGCATGTGTTAAATTATATCATATGCTAAAATATAAATATAGAATGTGAAGTATCTGAAGACAATAGATGGATTAACAGGAGCGAGACAGATGTTTTATTTCCTGTGTGATCCTCTAAGTGCAGTCTGTTGATTTCATTCAAAGGTCATTTAAGTCAAGTCATTCCTGACAGCAGCAGCTGCTCATGTTGGAGCCTGTGTTGCAGCTTTTTAGCTGCCAGCTTTCTTCTCAACAACAATATTTGTCTGAACTCAATCAGCCGGTTGAGGTTGTCAGTGTCATTAAGGGATAAAAATAACTCCCGTCCTGTCCTGGGGGAGGGGAGTTTTCTCCCAATGCAAAAGAAAATGATGTGTAACTTTACGGAAAGTTGGAAAATCTTCTGCTGCAACCGCAATACTTTATTTTGTACTGAGTGCTGTGGGCCTGACAGCAGCCGTCACTGGATCTGTGAAGAAAATGTGATGAAAAATGACTTTGGTAAAAGTGAAAGTCACTCATACGAATAGTATTCGAGTAAAAGTCTTAAAGTATCTGATATTAAATGTACTTAAGTAGAAAAAGTACAGGTAAAAGTACGTAATAAATATATTTACATGTATGTTTATTCTGTATTACTGAACGATTATTGGATGAGGGTTTTCTGTTTTTCTTGACCTGATTGTGATAAAATAAAAAAAATTAAATGCAGCGTGTGTTGTGAGAAGTAACTAGTAACTATAGTGAGGCTGTTAAATAAATGTAGTGGAGTAAAAAGTAAAATATTTGCTTTTAGAAGAAGCAGAAAATAGAAAAACCTCATGAAAGTGCCTCAAATTGTATTTAATTAATTTCATGAGTAAATTTACTTTCATTCGTTAGCAAAACTCATTTAATCTCATTTGTTAGCGAACATTTCTTATTTTTTTTAGCAGTATTTATTCTTTTAATAAGTGATGGTGACAGGAGTGTCTGTTCCCCAGTGCTCCCAGTAAACAAGACATCTGTGGAGAAGGTAAAGGTGACGAAAGGGTCAATCAGTTGGACGTAAGCCACATTTATGCTAACTGTTTTTAGCTAACTTATCGTTTTATTGACAAAACTTTGCCATTTTAATTTGTCTCCTTTCCTCGCAGCTTCAATAAAAAAAGACATGCGCTCCAACGTGTGCGTCAGTAACACTTATAAACATTATATAAACCCACCGGCTCCGTCGTGACTCTTGAAAGTCGCTGTTTTTAGCGCTAAGTTAGCGCTCGGGGGACCATCAGCGGCGGCAACATGGCAGCTTCTTTCTCCTTCAACTTTCTGACACGAGCGTTCCAATCGCGTCACGTGGTGCGTGCTCCGTTCGAAAGGGGGCGGGCGTTTCTGCGGCCCCCGAGCTCGCGGGTTCGCCCCGATTGGCCGCCAGCTGACAGAGCGCCCGCGATTGGCTGGCAGGGCGCGGACCCGCGTGCTTGCTTGACTCATAGAGGCGCGGGCCTCGGAGACGAGCATCAATCTCCGTCCGTCAACACCGGCAGGAGAGAGCGCGAGCGCGCAGGAAGCGGCGGGTTTACTTTTAAATGTTTCTGCGTTTTTAAAAATGTTGATTTGATGTTGTATTGATCCTGTGAAGCTGCGCGAGGAGCTGCGTCACGGCTTTTTACCTCCATGTGGATATTTGTCCAAACTGTGGATCTGTGACGTTTAACAGGAACTTAACACAAGAAGAAGAAGAAGAAGAAGAAGAAGAAGAAGAAGAAGAAGAAGAAGAAGGAGAAGAAGAAGAAGGTGAGACTGATTTTATTTTATTTTATTTAAAGTGTGTATTTATCCTGATCAGCTGCTGCTGCTCGTGTCTCATAACTTTACTGTAATAAAGTTTAATGACAGCCAGGTTTTAATTCTGAGTTTGAAGGCCTGAGAGCTTTATTTTGAAAATCTATTAAAGGAGCATTATGTAGTTTTATAGAAGAAATTCATGAGGTTATAATAATACAAACTCAGAAATATTTATTATATTTCTATAAGTGAGTAAACGAGCTGCTCTCAGAGGTCCCAGAACAGTGTGTGAAGCTAGAGAGGTGGCAGGGTCCGCCACATATAAACACAGTAAAACAGTGTGAACAAAGTAGTTTTAATTAAATGTATTTTAGAAGCTATAAAAACGAGACTGTGAACTTTTTTAAAAAACGAAATAATCTTTAAAAAAGTGTTTAAAGGAGCAGTCTGTAGATTTCGGAAAAAATCTGGACTATTTTTTATTTCTGTCTAAACAAACTAAATAAACAAACTCTTTATTTTCATGACTGAATAAACTAAATAAACAAACTGACCTTAAAGCACAACACAGTTTATACTGTTCTACTCTGTTTATATGTGGCGGACCCTGCCACCTTTCTAGCTCCACACAGTGTTCTGGGACCTGATTCTCCTCTGAGAGCAGCTTGTTTATTCTCTTATAAAATAAACTTTGTATTATTACCTCATTAATATTATAAATTATTTAAACTCTGAGTGAATTTCTTCACAGTGGCTCTTTAATGGATTTCAGAATAAAAGCCTTCAGGCCTCTCAAACCATTTGTTTGTGTCTTTACAACAATAAAAGCAGATAAATAAATGAAGCGGATATAAATGTTGGTGTTTTGCGGTGAGCTGGTCTGACTCTTCCTCCAGGTGTGTTTCCTCACCTGATAACAGCCGCTCTGCTAATTGTCGCCTGTAGATCTAATCTAAATTGTAATGCGCTTCATTTGCACACAGTTTTTTTTTTTAACGCATTTACATGATGCGTGATTCGGCTCCTCTTCCTGCGGTTATGGAAATAAGCGCAGCTTTTATGCGGAGCGTTAACGCCTCAGTTGAGATTCACCGGGAGGCCCGCGGCTCCTTTCACCCCGCACAGAGCTGCTGTTAGTCCCGCATGTGAGCATTTACCTGCTAAAAGGACCCAGCGGGTCCCGGCGGGTCTTATCTAAATACATTGTCTTACACTAACTGTCAGTGATTAAAGGTTATTAATGAGGCAGAGGGACCGTCAGTCAGATCAGTAACTCTGAGATAAAAGCTGCTTTATTACAGGATTTTACTCTGTTACATATTTTATCATCAGTTTCCTTTTGAGCATTAATTCAGATTTATCATGTGACATTTAATCATCGTGTGAAAACTGGAGTCAATTATTTAATTCATGCATTTTTAATTTAAACTTCTCCTTCCCGCAGCAGAAACATCTGCAGGTGACAACATGTAAGATGTTATATTAAAGACGAGGCATTAAAGTGAGCAGCAAACTGTCAGGATATACCTACTCAATAAATTAAATATAATTAACTGTCGTTGTGACAAATAAACGATCCTGCTGGGAAAATAAAATATGTGAAGAATAAATAAATAAAGTGACGTTAAAGTTGATTTAATTGCGTCATGACTTCATTATAAAAGTGAGAAAAATAAATAAATAACTAACTACGAGGAGACACTCCAGGTTATCTGAGCGTGTCTCCGCAGGTCCATTTAACTGTGAGTTATTGAATTAATGAAACCGTGATGAAGATGTGAGTGATAACAGAAACATCCTGATGATCTGAAGCTGCTGCTCGACTGTAATTATGTCTTTACCCTCCTGAGCCTGATGGTCACTGACTCATCCATTTTATTTATTATTCCTCAAACTCATCAAGACTTCACTGGATGTTTCCATAAAACCAAACTCCTCAGCTCAGCTCAGCTCTGCTCCTCCATCGAGGCCGTTTGTCGTCATTCAGGAAGTTAAACTGAATTTATTATGAAAACCTGAACATGTAAATATGATCACGGACGTTTTCTGACCGCTCTCTGATTGTTTCCACGTTTTATTGTTGAATTTAAACGTTTAGGCGACCTTACAGATTTTTTGCAGAAGCTCGTAAATGAAGGTTTTAAGGAAGTTATTGGAAACATGTCTTTAAATCTGATTCTAGAAGAGTTTCTGTGAATTAAAGTTGATGTTGATGTAGATTTTATAGGCCTGTGTTTGTACCAGCACTTTGTTTCAGGAGTTTTATTGCGTTCATCATTAAATGCTGAATTTCTACGCGCAAACTCACCGTGCGTCTTTCTCCTGCAGGAGCCGATCAGAGCACCTGAACACCGGGGACCAGAGCACCTGAACACCGGGGACCAGAGCACCTGAACACCGGGGACCAGAGCACCTGAACACCGGGGACCAGAGCACCTGAACACCGGGGACCAGAGCACCTGAACACCGGGAGATCCGCAGCTTTCAGCCCGTCCAGACTCCGGTCTCCCCTCCGTGCTTCTAGCATGATGTCTTATCTCAAACAGGCCCCGTACGGGATGAACGGACTGGGCCTGAGCGGAGCCGCCATGGACCTGCTGCACCCGTCTGTCGGATACCCCGGTACGGACACACACAATACAGCCACACAGGACAACGCTCCACTGTGGCGGTAACACAGATGCTCACTGCTGCGCGCTGGAGAACATGTGTGATGGGAAGCTTTTATTCTGGTGTCGGTGCCGCTCGAGCTTTAGCGAGATATTTCTTCTCTTCTCCGATAATCCGAAGAGTTTTTACTGATTTTTAAAAAAAGCTCACATCGAAAAGTGATTAAAACTTTTTATCAGCCGGAGAAAAATAAAAAAAAGTCGCCAGCTTCGCGTCAGGAAAGTGTTTGTTCTCACATTAAACTTTAAATCGTGCGCGCTTGGAGCCTCCATGAAAGTTTGTTTTGCTTTATTTTTCTGAACATCTCCTCATCAGTAGAGGTCTGTGCATCACCTGTGTGTTGGTGATTAAACGCTGTTGAGTCGGAAGATGTTTAATAAACTGTAAAAACGTCGACACACGTGAGAATTTACGCACATTAAAAAGTGGAATTATCGGTAAAAGTGCTTTTACGCACGACGCATGACCAGATATACTTCTACAATTCAGTGTGTAGTGTTCGGAGAGGTGTTTGATTATTATTTAACAGTGTTGGTAGAGTAATTAAAGACTGATTTTTTCCTTCTTCTTCTTCCAGCCAACCCGCGGAAGCAGCGCCGGGAGCGGACCACCTTCACCCGGACGCAGCTGGACATTCTGGAGTCGCTGTTCGCCAAGACGCGCTACCCGGACATCTTCATGAGGGAGGAGGTGGCGCTGAAGATCAACCTGCCGGAGTCCAGAGTGCAGGTGAGAGACAGTAACTGAACAAGGTTACACTTTGTCTTTTTTTAGGATAAAAAATAAGGAAATGAGGAAATGTTTAAAAATAATTAAAATGTGGGAGAATTAAATGACGTTTCCTGAAAGTTGAATGAGTTCAGGTTTATCAGATTACTGTGCAGCTGCAGTGAGAATATTCAGGTCGTGAGTTGCAGAAAGTTTGACATAAATTTGAGACACGATAAAGCAGAAAAGTGTAATAAACACATAAACGTGGACGTCACATCAGATCTAAATATCTAAAATGAAACTAAAACCGAATGATCAGAGTGTGTCTGGTGTTCAGGCCTCTGCAGGTTCGCTGCAGTGTAAAAAGAACAGCTGAGCTGTTATTGATCAAGTACAGACAGGTCTTGAATCAAAGGGGAGTCTTTGGCCCGGCTCTGGCCCGGCTCTGGCCCGGCTCTGGCCCGGCTCTGGCCCGGCTCCGGAGCGCTGAACGACCAGCTTTTGACGCGGTGAGGCGTCTTTAGAAAAGCCTGCGAGAGGTTTTCCGTCCCGGCGTGAGAGGCCTTCTGCCGGCTTAACGCTGCAGTTATGGCCGCTGCCTCTCTGCTTTGTGCTGACAGGCCGGTACCAGCACAGCACCGAGCAGCTCCCTCTGACAGGCCCAGTTATCAGGAGGAGGAGGAGGAGGAGGAGGAGGAGGAGGAGGAGGAGGAGGAGGGGGAGGAGGGGATGTGTCTGAACAAGCTGATTAGGTTTTATTAAGCGTTGATATTGAAGAGCTGCTGCTCCTCATTACTCCAACATTACCATGGTAACCGTTTGTGTCAGAGGAAAATATCTTTAGTGATTATAAATGTTGCGTTCACTGCTCAGCATGTATTTACATGATTTACACACAAACACAACATAAGTCCTGATCTTACCTCCATTACTGCCTCTGGTGTTTTCACTGCCAAACAAAATGTCTATAAAATATAAAGAAGATGTCAGAAATGACATCATTACTGTGATGTTAATATTAGTTGTTGGAGCATTTTAAAGGCTCAATTACAGTAAAGTGATTTTATTTTCTGAAAACTTCATAAACTTGTTTTTATCAACACTGTAAAATATTTAAAGGTCAGCAGGGTTTGACATTATTTTATAGTTTCCTTTTACGGTCGGTCACCGTTACGCTGAATTTCAGTACATTGTTGTATTTGTTTTATTTGACAGTGAACATCTGGCAGCAGGTTGTCATCATATTTTTATTTCTCTACACTTTTCTGACTGTAATTTTAATTTACATTTTTTCCAACATATAAATACTGAACATTTAATTATGTGAAGTGCAGCAGTTAAAACACAGAAGAGACGTTGAAAATATAAATTCAGTTCTGGACTTTTTATTTTAAAACAGGCAGCAGTGAATTAACAATAATGAATTAATTAATGTCTTGATACAAACAACAAATTCTCATGTATGCATCAGAAAACATGGCAGTTATCAATTAACTAACTAACTAACGTGAAAACACACAATAAAGTTTTTAATAAATTTGGGGAACGATGCAACTTGCTGCAAAAAAATAGTCAAACACAACTAACTCACAAATATGAAGAGATGTTACATGTGAGGGACTCACAGACCGGAGCAGCCAAGAGAATCCAAGAAGTTAATGTGTGAAGTAACTTTACTTTGAAAAGTTTACATGTTTCTCTTCCTGCTCCCATGAATAGTAGTTCCTCTGCAGACTCTGCAGCCGGACCCCCCCGACTGTCAGAGTGGATATAACATACGTAGCTCAGGAGAACAACAATATGATGTGATGTTGTCGTCCAGTCTGAGCATTAATGACCAGATATGTATCACAATAATTATTTAAGACCATATCACTCAGCTGGTCTGAACAAAAAGATATTAGAAACTAAAAACTGTCAAATTAAATCTTAAACGCAGATAATTAATATATTTATTTAAAATGTGGACAAGGTAGAAGAATCTCTCACCAAAGTTATTTTATTTGGATCGATGAAAGTTTAGACCTTCGTTATGTCACCATCACTTCATTAAGAAACAGTTAAATAACTGGATTTAAAGGGTCAGTTCACCAAAATAACACAAACAAAAAAAACTTTTATTCTCCTGAGGTTTGATGTTATTTGTCAAGATTTTTTTACTATATGTTTCTATTTCTGCTCGTTACAGCGATCTCTCTGCAGAGAGTAAAAACAGCTGTGAACAGTGTTTATGATGTCACCTGTGGATCTCTCAGGGCAACAGAGACGTTAAACTAAAGTAACACGACAGTTAAATCTCAGTTCACATCTGAAGAAATCTCAAAACCAGGAGGAATCAAACCAAAACAAAAAAACACACAGATTCACAGATTGTGCACCTTTCTTCTTCTGTGGTGGCTGTAGTGGTTCAGCAGAGTCTCTGGATGAACTGCAGTCAGCAGCAAAGGTCAAAGGTCAGCGCCACAGTGGCATCATGAGAGAGGAAGTGTTCAGAAGCTGCCAGCTGCGTCAGGGTTTTGCTGTTTTTTCTGATTTCTGCTGGTGACCTTTGACCTCTCCTCCTTCCTCAGGTCTGGTTTAAGAACCGACGGGCCAAGTGTCGGCAGCAGCAGCAGAGCAGCAACAGCGCCAAGGTGAAACCAATGAAGAAGAAGTCGTCGCCGGCGAGAGAGAGCACCGGTTCAGAGAGCAGCGGTCAGTTCACCCCGCCGGCGGTGTCCAGCTCCTCCTCCTCCACTTCCTCCGCCTCCTCCTCCTCCTCTTCCTCCTCCTCCGTCTCCTCCGGCCTCGGCGGTCCCGGTCTGATCAGCACCTCTACCTCCGTCACCGCCCCGGTGTCGTCTATCTGGAGCCCGGCGCCCATCTCTCCGGCCCCGGCGCCGGCCACGCTGCCCGACCCGGCCGCCCCCACCAGCGCCTCCTGCATGCAGCGCTCCGTGTCGTCCTCCGCCACCGGGGGAACGACGTCCTACCCGGTGTCTTACAGTCAAACGGCCGCCGCGTACAGCCAGGGTTACCCGGCGTCCGCATCGGGCTCTTACTTCGGCGGCGTGGAGTGCGGCTCGTACCTGGCGCCCATGCACTCCCACCACCACCCGCACCACCCGCACCAGCTCAGCCCCATGACCGGCAGCTCCATGTCAGGACACCCGCACCACCACATCAGCCAGACGTCAGGGCACCACCACCATCACCACCACCACCCGTCGCACCACCACCAGGCGTACAGCGCGCCCGGCCTCACCTTCAACTCCACAGATTGTCTGGATTACAAAGAGCAGACGGCGGCTTCGGCCTGGAAACTCAACTTCAACGCCTCCGACTGTTTGGACTACAAAGACCAGGCGTCGTGGCGTTTCCAAGTGCTGTGACTTCCTGTGTTTGTCTTCTTCTCTGCTTACAAAGAAGTATTCTTTTTGTTGTTGGTGGTTTATTTTTTGAAGATCCTTTAAACTAATAGTAGAGACATTTTAAAAAAGAAAGTTTATCTGTGAACGATCTGCACACGACACCTGAAGCCTGAGCGGCAGGTTCAGCTCTGTCGGTACCAGCGGATCGACTCGTCCAGGATTATTTTTCTACTCCAGAACTCGAGAGAAACTGACCCAGTTACAACTTTTAAAGGGCCTTTTCGTAGTCAAATTTCAGTGGAAGCTGCGAGATTGTTCAGTCTGGGATCGTCTCAGCGACCGACCGACGAACTCCGACCTGATCTGGATTATTCTACAAACAAAAAATACAACTTTGAAAGAAATAACATGAAAAAAAAATGAGTGGGCTTTTTTCTAAGAAAACGTTTTTTTTCAGAAACATGATGCTGCTATGATTTCAGGTTGCTGATGTTCATTTCTATCTTGATTTCCAACTTGAATCTTGTTGAGAAGCTCGTCCTGCAGCCTGTGCGTGTTGTATTTTGGAGATTGAATTGCAGCACTTGTTTATAAGGTGAAAGATTTTGCTTTTTGTTTGTTTTGTTTTTGTTTTTTTGCAGAGGAAAGAAAATAAAAATGTGAATTAGACACGATGTCAGTATTCATTGAAAGAAATTTGAAAGATGTACATTCGTGTCTTTATAATAAAGTCTTGTTAAAACACGAGCAGTCCGAAGCAAAGTTTATTTCTACCTGAGTGCACTGAATGAATCACACTGAACTGGTTTAACTGGTTTGACATCATCATTACTGAATGTGAACAGTTGCTCTGCAGGGCTCAGTCTACTGTTTGGCTGTGAATCAAAGCAGCAGTGACGTGATTAATCACACTTTGATTGAGAAATATATGAGTTTATTTGTTATTAGTTTCTCTGTGTGTTTACCTTCACACTGGAAGCTGCCCAGTATCAACAGTCTGTCTGAGCCGCTCCGCTGCAGCAGCCGAACGATTAAATGTTCAGACGCTGAAAGAAAAAGATTCATTTTAATGTCATCGACACAATCAGTGGGTTTATTTGACACGTTAGCACCAGCAAAGTGTCTGAACGGTGATGATGTCTGAACGAACACACAGTCCAAAATGGAGGAAGCTAGCGTAGCTTTTATTAAATCTCATCTGTTGGAGGGAAAACTGAGGCTAAGCTAACAAGCTTGCTCTGAGAGTTAGCAGCCACGCTAGCTCAGAGCAAAATGCAATGTTGGAATGAACCCACAAGGACGGAGAAAACAGAAAGAAGCTCGGACAGATAACGTGACTGTTTAATGCTAACATGCTACCTCCCTTAGCTGACCAGCTAACCCTATGAGTTAGCCTAAATAGTTAGCTTTAATCTGGTTGTCACAGATGTCTGAAGGAACACACAGTCCAAAATGGAGTAGCTAGCGTAGCTTGTTAGCTGCGTTTCACATTCTACAAACTCTCTTCTGTTGGAGGAAATACTGCAGCTAAGCTAACAAGCTTACTCGCTCAGAGTAAGCTAAGTGAAAGTTAGCAGCCTTGCTAGCTTAGATAGCTTTTTCCCATTTTTTCTAAGTCTATTGAACAAAATGATGTACAAAATACCACACTGGACAGATAATTTAATGCTAACATGCTACCACCCTTAGCTCACCAGCTAGCCCTACGAGTTAGCCTTAGACTATGTATAATCTTTCACAAAATACAAAAAATAATTCAAGTAAAAATGAAAATTACCTTTTAAAATCCACTCAAGTAAAAAAAAGGTTACGTTTCATTATAATATTTTAATTGCAATTATGATCTGACATAACATCAGAGTCAGCGTCATGTTAACTGATCTACAGACCGCACGAGAAATTCAGTAACATCAGCCAGCCTACATCATGAGCAACTGACCTCGCTGTGCTTGCAGAGCGCAGATCTTTAATCAGGACGCAGAACGATCAGTTCATCATGAAACTGATTTAGTTTTGCTGTCGTCAACAGAAAGGTGGAGCTGCTCTCGATCCTAACATTTACAGCAGACTCGTAGTAACGAAGGTATAAATGACAAATGTAGCGAAGCAAAAGCGGACGACTGGTTCAGAAATATACCTGAGCAGAGAGAGGAAGCACAGCTGAACATGAAAATCACTTGTTCCTGTAAATAAAAGACTTTTTGTCTCATGTACGTTAACGGAGCGTGTTGAGTACAAACAAGAAAAAAACTACACAAACAACGTCGGTAAGTCAGTTAAGTCGGTAAGTTATTTTTTGCCAATTATTTCTTGACTTTTATCACATACTCATCGGAAAAAATGCTAAACTCTCGGACCTCGCTGAAGATCCAGATCCATGTTCTCAGTTTAATTCATGGTCATGTGTGTGATCACACCTTGAACATATGAAAGACAGATCACTGCTGAGGAAACACGCTGCAGCTCCCTGAAGGTGACGGCAGGATGTTGTCAGCGGCGCCCGGAGGAACAATCAAACCTTCCTCCCCGCTGAGCTCGGACTCACGGCCGGTTACAGCAGGTTAGCAAACATGTACGCTGGCATCCCCGCTGTTTGTTTGGCCGTGTCGACAGTAATGTACAACTCATTTGATCCAAGGAAAAAAGGGACGAATCACGATTTTAATTAACAGCCGTCCCGCTTCCTCGAGACGTCCCTCCAGCAGCTGGACAAACAGTTTTCAGTAAACATGGCGTCCAGGACGTGTGTTTGCACGCTCTGCGTCCTGCTGGGCTTCACCAGCGTGCACCGCTGCCTCGTGCAAACACGAGCCGGGATTTACCACATTAGGGCCAACTAATCTTCAGGCCATGTTCAGGCAATCTCTGCTGCTTATTTGAGAGAGAGGACGGCCCTCTCTGAACAGAACAGCTGTTCTGGACGTCTTATTATCCGCCTGCCTCCATCTCCCCGGGGACGCCAACTTTTATTCCTCGTCTTTGTGGAGACAAAGTGACTCGGCTTTTTCTTTGGCTTCTCGCTGTTCCAGAAGACCCCGGACACAAGAAACACTTTGTCTTCTCGAGGGATCGACTCACTTTCCTGACGAGGACATCAAAGTGTCTCCTCAAGGGCTCCTGAAGAAGCGGTGGCGGTGGCAGCGGTGGCGACAGCGGCCCCTCGTGTCCTCAGAATAAATGATTCACAGAGGATGTGAAGCAGCAGCTTCTTGGACCACATGTGGACCCGCTGATCGGGCTGAACCATGACGGGAGTCTGGAAGTTTGTGTCGACCTCGTCTGTTGGGGTTATGGTTTCCTGTTTTATTTTGAAGTCCTCTCCTCATGTGTCATGTTTGGCTTTTTCACTTCCTCCTTTTGTCGTTTTTCCCGCCTTTTTTCCCTCCTCACCTGTGTTTCATTTGTTAATAAGTCCTGATTATTTAAGCCTGGGTTGTTCCTCGTGTTCCCGGTGCTTCTTTGGTTTGTACCTTTTAATTCTCAGAGCTTCTCTCCCTGCTCTTTCTGTCTTCGTGTTTGGACTTCAGTCTTGAGACGCTCACCTGTTGGTTTACCTGCCTCCTCGTGTCCTGTAGCTCCTTCAGCTGTTTCAGAGGATCCAGACTCCACATCAGTCTCCTCACATGTCCTCATCCACACCGCCATGAAAATCATCAAAAAATGATAACGGACGAGGTGAGTCGGTTACACACTATACTGCTGCAACCTGGTGACACGCACACACACACACACACACACACAATTACAGACATACAATGAAAATCCAGACTGTTAAAAGTTGACAAGCTGAGAGAGCCGACAGACTGCAGGACGCAACGTTAGAAGTTTAAGTTTTAATAAAAACATGAGGTACGTCAAAGGTGGAGACGTGAAGCAAACATGGTTCATCACCTCGAGGTTATTATGGCTTCACATCAGGAGGTGGAGGAGAAGGTGGTGGCATTATTACAGCCAACAATGCTGCAGCGCCGAGTCAAACTGAGCAGAACCGGGCCGGCAGTTGTTCTCATTTCCTCCTTTGCTGCTGTAATAATCACTGCAGCCACTAGAGGTCGCCACCTAACAAGACACGCACATCTGGGTTGAATAATCTTCTGTCACAGTCGACCTATTTTGACGTTTTTCTGACGAGGACTGGCTGCAAATGTCGAAACTTTTTCTTTATTTAGGTTTGATTTTTAGTTGTATGTTGTGACAGTGCTGTGGTAACGTTTGGTTCAGTTTAGGCACAAAAAACACTTGATTGTTGAGAAAAGATCGCATAAAAACTCACATAACTGGAAATGCAAATCCCTGCTGAGCCGAGTCAAACTGAGTAGCTGGTGATACTTCTGACGTTTTTGTGGCGACCCAAACGGACCATTTTAACCCAAACTGAGTGTTTTTTGTGCCTGAACCTAACCCGAGCATAACGACAGCGTTGTGACAAGAAAGAAACGTACTTATCTCACATTTCTTCTGGTGATCGGGCTGATTTTTCACGTCTTTATCCAACATGAAGGACGACAACCAGCGACCACATCTGAGCCAAAATAACAGCAGCAGCAGTTTCTTTGTTTCACCTAATGACTAATAACACCCAGTTTTAAGTTTATAAATAAATAAATGTAGTTTTATTCTCCGGCCGTCACTCATTTCGTTTCGTTGTGGCGTCCAGGTGTTCTTGACGTGGACGTATCCTCGTCTGTCCTCCGCTGTGAGTCGAGAAACAAACAGGCTGTGAAAGTGGATAAGAAGCCAAATGATGATTTATGATTTTGAACACTTCCAGCATCTTTCTGTGTGTGCGTGTGTGTAGAGTTTCATATGGAAATCCCTTTTAGCACGGCGGGTAAATAGATTACGATACAGTGAGGGATTAGGGGCTGCCTCGCCGCTGGCCCACTAATCCCAAGCACAGACTGTCAACAGCCCTGACATGTCCGGGACTCCTTCTGCACAAAATGGCTCCTCGGCTGTTTAAGAAGCCAATCTAGAGACGCACACCACCACCTCCTCCTCCACCACCTCCTCCTCCACGTCCTCCTCCTCCTCCTCCAACATGAATATTCCTATCAGGGCTGTCAGCGACGGGAAAGACAATGACGTTCGTCTTCAAAGGAGGAGATTAGATGCTGCACGAGACAAAACGAGACTCTTTGAAGTGATTTCGCTTCACATTCCTCAAACTTTTTTTTTTTTTTTTTCCCCGTACGAGAAGAAAGAAAAGTTTGTGTGTTTTTCCGAAACTTCCGTCAGAGTTCGGCACTTTTCAGTCCGAGGGCACGAATCATGTTTTTAATGATTTTCAGCCCCTCGTCGGTCCGTCTGCTCGCTGCTCGTCTGCTGTTTGTGTTTCTGTAGATTATTTTAATCGGGTTAGAAAATCCTCTGAAGCTGCTTCAGACACATCACAGGTCAATGACACTGAAAACACACAGATTCAACTGCTTTAGGATCAGTTTCATCTCTTCAATGTGGAAAAGTGATGATTTGTTTTGTTTATTGTCGTATTTGAACGAGTGTCAGTGTCTGATCTGATCTGACACAGTAACATGCTGTAAAACATACACGAAACAGCACTTTACAGGTACTTGTCCTTTAAAGTTAACGTTACCATCACTCGTAATGACAATAATGACAATAAGCATGAAGCAAATGTGAATGTTTTTAAAGAGTTTATAAGTTTTACCTGATAACTTTAATCTTAAGCCTTGAAAACAAACCCTAGTGTCTGCGCTCTGATTGGACCGGACAGAAAACACCTGGAGACGATCCCACGATCCGTCTCGACGTTTCACAGCTGTGGTGGAAATTCAGACATTTTTAGTTTTGTTTATTTTGATTCATTCAAACTGGCACCTAGAAAAGATCTGAACTGCTTTAACGCATCATTATTGAGTAAATGTACAGAGGAATGACATCATCAGAGTTTTAGTGAATATTTAGAGACTACATGAATAAATAAACTCACATGTTGTTGATATTTGTTACTCTGAAATAAAGAAATGTACAGTTATTTATGTACTTTAGTATTTACATTTTATACTTTCCTTACAAGTGAAGTCATATTTAAACTTGCTATTAATGCTTCTGTACTTTTGAATTGTAATGGAGTATCTGAGTAAAGGATCTGAGTAGCTCTCACACCGCTCTACACATGGGAATACACCTGTAGTTTACAAAAAGTATTGGTTTTCCAGTGTTTTAAAGTAAGTTTTACAGTAAAAGCAAAGATATCATTTTAAAATATAACTTTGTTAAACGTGTCACCCGTACAGATAGTACTCGAGTAAAAGTGTTAAAGTATCTGATATTAAATGTACTGAAGTATCAAAAGTACAAGTATAATATATATTTATATGTATATTTACGCTGTACACTCGACTGATTATCAGATTCAAATCTGTGTTTAAAAAAACATCTGACTGCCAATAAAACAAACTAATTTAATGTAATCCGCAAAGTAACTAGTAACTAAAGTTACTGAATAAATGTAGTGGAGTAAAAAGTACAATATTTGCCTCCAAAATGTTGTGGAGTGGACGTATAAAGTAACAGAAGATAGTAATACTCAAGTATAAGTACCTCAAAGTTGTACAGTACTTGAGTAATTGTACTTAGTTACATTCCATCAGTGCTACTTTCAGTGTGTCACTGCAGAGAGAGTCAGTATCAGATGTTTGTTTGTTTGTTTACAGTGGATTTATTTTGAAAAAGTAAGTTTTGGAAAGTAAATTTACTTAATTACTGTACTCGAGTACAATTTTTGATGCCACCACATGTCAGAGTAATATATTGCATGTTTTGCTCATTTTTAGTTATTTCACAGCTTTATTTAAGCGTTAATTAACTTGATATTAACACTTTTGTATCTTTGGATTGTAATGGAGTATTTTTATTGATACTCTAGTAAAGGATCCCAGTATGTCTGTACACGTCCTCCACCCTCTGACTTATAACTCTTCATTAACGGTCGACATCAGAGGAAACACTGTTTTAGTTAATTAAAGCTCTATGACGACGATGAACGCGTGTTTTCATCAGATCGGAGGCGGACGACGGCGATCAGTCGATGTCTGATGTTAATAAAAGGTCACTCTGCTGTTTCCTGTTTCTCTGCTCTTTCAAACTAAACTTCCCTCAGTAAACAGCAGCTCTTCAATGACCCGGTGCACGTACGGTAAATCCGACCCAGCAGAACTGGAGTGCATCTTGTTTTCAGGTTCCTACGTTTGATGTATTTGCTCTCTGAGTGCCTCTCACTTCTGAAGGCCGTGCTGGCTGAAGCCGGGCCTCTCCTTGAAACAAACGGCGATAGGGAATCTCTTTGTCGGGGCCGTGCCTAAGCCTAATCTAATGATTCAGATGACTGGGGGCCGTACTTAGTCGGATAGCCACTGGCTCGCTTCAAACAAGCCGCTACGGGTGGAAGTTTCCCAAGGATTAACACTTAAAGAAGCAGCGGAGGAAAAAAAAAAGAAGAAGAAGAAAAAAGAGAGCCGGTGCCTTCCAGGGAATCCCCATTAAGTCGAGTCTTGGAGTGCCAGAGAGGAATGTGTTTCTGCTGAGCTGTGATCCAGGTCTGCTTCAGCACGAATGGAAAAAACTGGCCTCGGACGTTTGATCTGTGACTTTTACCAAACGACAGAAACATGAAGATGAGGTTCAGTTTTCTGTATGGAGGAATCTGACCGACTGTCGTCACCACGCAAGAAACAACCAACTAAAACCAGCTGACGGTCGACGATCGTTCAGCAGGTGTCTTTTTAAAAAAGGAAGAATGAGTCAAAGTAAAGATGTTTGGTTTAACATCAAACTTATTACAGCTGTAAGTAAAATAAAGTCCCGTCACTGTACGATGCATGTAAGCGTTCAGTTAACGGCAGCTTGGGGTGACATCTAACTCACTTTGGTAAAGTGCCAAACTGGAAATTAAGACAGCAGAGTCACAATCTTCAAGTATTTAAGAAACTCACAGGCAGAAAAACCTGTTTTCATTGAAGAGTTTGTTAACTTGTGAAATTCAAGGCAGAGCTGAACTCTGACTCCAACGACAGCGCTGACTTTGTTTGTTTTTTGATAACTTTTCTATATAGTATAAAACATCGTACACACATCAAATACAACCAGAGAAAACAATACAGCGAAACATAAACCCCTCACATGGACACAAACAAACGAACCACACAGAAAGAAAAATGACAGAATCAGTCGTAAAACAGATGAAAAAGTTTTGTTTGTCTGTTTTTTTGTGTCACAGCTGTAAATATTACTATTAAGTATTAAAAATATCTACTTTAGAAACTTTAGAAAAATCAGGTGTGTGTGTGTGTGTGTGTGTGTGTGTGTGTGTGACCTCTAACAATAAATGACATCATTCGAACAGACGCACAAAGATCCAGCGGCCCATTTTGTTTCTTGGTCACACTCGTCTTGGTCGTTACTCGATCGCTCTGAAGGTGTTTTGCTAATTGAGCCTCACCCAGGGAGGTTACCTCTGTTTGTTTGTGGTCGACTTTACCTCTGGAGCTGCAGTAGCGAGTCGCTGCATGCTGCATGCTGCGCGCTGCGCCGGCTGCTCCTCGAGGTGCCCTTCGGTGCTGCTGTCACCGCTCTGACTGACAGGCCCTGCGCAACACAAGAAACCCCGGGATTAAAGTTAGCCGAGCGTAAACAAACACTGACGTTCTGAGAGCAGCGGGGAGACTTGTGAGCGATTTCAGGCGGCGGGGATGTTGTTTTACTGCTGCGCTAACTGAGACTTTTAGCTCAGAAAACAACTGAAGTCAGCTGAAATCTCAAAGAGGAGCTTTAACACAGAAAGAGGTCACATCAGCTGTGTTTTACACTCACAAACACTTAAACACAACGTAAAGGAGGCCAATCCAACTTCGAGAGGCCGGAGTTTTACGTCCCCTGCGTCTGACTGTAAAGCTCCTGATTTAAATTAGTTAAAACAATGCAATGCTTTTATTTATCTGCTTTTTATCAATGAAATGAGTATTTTTATGCCGAGCAACAGACTCAACTAATCAATAGGCCGATCAGCCTGCTAACGAACTGATCAAAGGTCTGCAGAGGTCTGACGTGAAGGTCGACGAATAATCTGTCACCTTTATGAATTTACTTTCTCCTCCCACACGAGACTCGCTCGTGGTGACCTGGTTAATAAACAGGTTGTAGTTCCCCTCGTGTTGCTGACGTGAACACATTAAAACACAAACAGCCGTCTGTCTCGTTAACGGCGCCCTGAAGTGAAGGAGGCCCGGTGGACGGATGGTTCGGATAACGTGGCTCGCCGGCAGATCTGATAGCGCTCGTCTGATTCACAAATGTAACACGGGATGTGCACTAATCTTATTTATTTAAGAGCTTTAGGGGCTCACAATGAGGGGCTTTAGTCTGAGCAGAGCTGCAGCCTTATCATTAGCAGTGGAGGGAAGGCGATTAAGAGCAAATTATAAAACAAAGAATTGAGTTCTGAGCGCCGATCCAGATGAGATCAGTTAAACTGAATCAATCTGGGAAAGAGCGACGACATCTGGACCTCACAACGGGGAACGACCACGATGAGACGGAGATGAGAGGGAACACGTTTTCTCTCGTCATCCCTCCGTCCTCAACTCCTCGCTCAGGCTGTTCAGACTCCACTGGTTTCAGAAAGAAGTCTGGTTGTATGTAAGCTTATGAGAAAAAACTGAAGAACTGAACCAGAACCGACTCTCCTTTCACAGAACTGCAGTTGTCACTATGAGCAGATTTATTGTGATGTTCATCTTGTTTACGAGCTTTTCTGAGCCCAGTCGGCTCCATGTTGGTGTCGATGAGACGATGTAGTTCACTGAGGCTTTAACACAAAACTACATGAGGTTTTACTTTAATTACATCACATTATCTTTTAAATTCAAAACGGGAACAAAACATTTATTTGTTTCTTTTCAGTCAGATCCAATCAGAAGTTCTGTCCTCTCGTCCAAATATGGTCACTTCTGGATCTAAAATAAAAAACAAGATGGCGTCGGCCGTGACGCCAAACTCTTCAAAATGGTCGTCCACAAACCAGAGAGTGACGACTCGGTCCGTCCAGCCTCCGGGCTCCATTTGTAATATCTATAATAGACGAAGCGTGATGGAATGTAATTAAGTAGATTTACTCTATTACTATTAAGTACTGTACTGAAGAACATTCTGAGGAACTTGTACTTTTACTTGAGTATTTCCACTTTCTGCTACTTCATACTTCCTCCTCCACTACAGGTTTTGGAGGCAAATATTGCACTTTTGTACTTCAACTACATGTATTTGATTACTTTAGTTACTTTGCAGATTACATCCTGCATCAGAGCCAAAGAAACAAAAAACAGATTCTGATAATCAGAAAAACACTAAATATTAGTATCATTGATCAACTCAGTATAAAGTATAAACATACATGTAAATATATGTATAATTTACTTTTACTCAAGTACATTTATTGCCACTAAATTACCTCCTGATACTTTAAAACTTTCACTGAAGTACTGTTCATATGGGTGAGTTTCACTTCTACCACAGTAACTTTACTCGAGTACTTTTAACGACACTATAAACAGACACTAAAGGCAACGATGGATATTAATTTTTTTTAAAAACTAAGCTGAAAAATACATTTAAAAAATGATAATTTTAATTCAAATACAAACCAACGACACTCAGACCCCAGTGTGTGTGTGTGTGTGTGTGCGTGTGTGTGTGTGTGTGTGTGTGCGTGTGTGTGTGTGTGCGTGCGTGTGTGTGCGTGCGTGTGTGTGTGTGTGGGTTAATTTAGTGACTAATTAAAGTGGGGGGTGACCGGCTGGGTGAAACATCAGTGCCCCCCCCCTCTCTTTTGTCATCTTTAAAGTGGCCGTGGGAGTGTTAATAATCTGACCCCCCCACACGACTCTAAGTGACGGGGAGGAGGGGGTCGTTTGAACGCTGACCCTCCCCTCTTGTTTCTTGTGTTCCCCCCTCCTCCTCCCCCTCCTCCTCTCCCCTTTCTTCTTCTCTTCTCTTGTCTTCTTCGTCTTCTTCTTCTCCTTCTATCCTCTTTCATGCTCCGCGGCCTCGGCTCCTCCTT
Source organism: Pagrus major (assembly GCF_040436345.1). NCBI lineage: Eukaryota > Metazoa > Chordata > Actinopteri > Spariformes > Sparidae > Pagrus > Pagrus major. The sequence continues at coordinate 3,394,095 of NC_133215.1, read as the reverse complement.
TTCAATCTGGTCGGCTCAGCGGTCGACTCTTACAAGGCGAGCGGACTGGAACTGTTGCTGTCCCCTCTGATGTGGGGGTGACGGGGGAGTGAGGGGGTGATGGGGGGTGACCTGGGAGGTGTCTTTCTTTCTGTCTTCTCCACCTCTGTCCTCCCTCCTAACTTTAAGATAGATTATTTGATTTAATCTTCCTCTGCATCAGTCCTGAATCTCTGCGTCTCCTCAGATGCTGAACGCTGTTATTGTAACGTTGCCTGTTGGAGGAAGTTAATCGGACGTCAACGTAGATGGAAGTTGCCTCAGTGATTTGGATCAGAACAACAAACATAATGAAAGACAAGAAGTCATATGATGGCAGCTTGGTCAGCGGCTGTTAGCTTCAAGCTAACAGTCAGTTCTGCACATGGTCGGCTGCATGATCATGTTAGCAATAATGCATAATATGCAACCTTAATAAGATACTTACCAACCTTTAAATTTTACCAGGAGACTCCCGTTTTTCATTGCCCTCTCCAGTTTCCTCCTCTGGTCACATAACTTCTCCTGTTTTATGACTTTTTCAAATATTTTTTTTAACACTTTTTCCCACCTTTTAGTCTCGCAGCCTGTTTCCGGCTCTGTGCAACGTGCAGTGAGTGAGCGATGGACAGAAATGGAGAGGAGAAAGAATATTTGAACAAACTTCGGACGGCCTGCAGAGAAGAACTCCTGTTTCTAACGTAAAGTTTGTTTCTGCCACGTTCATTTTTCTGTTAATGAGGTGGGTCACGGCGCTTCAGTCGCCATCGAGATGCTGACAAACAGGGCAGTGACGTGCACGGTCTCTCTAACCCATAAACTCCACCAGATCCATGTTCGGTCCGTATCTGATCCACCACGGCAGTGTTGTGTATCACAGCACGCCGCACCAATTCAGCCGAATTCAGCGCAGAGCAGACAGGAAGTCACACACCGAAACAACAACATAACATCCGGTGGTGTGGGAGTGTCACTCCATGGTCCGTGTGTGTGACGTGTTGGGAACCCTGCTGATCAGTTTGTTGAAAGTTGACAGTGCTATTAAAAATAACAGTAAACCAGGATGAGGCAGATCGTTACTGTGTTACTGGGGGACGACTCCGAACCGACCAAACCCCATTTTTGTGGGTGAACGTCCAGTGTATGACCGATCCAACCTCCCGCTGACTCGGACTCTCTCGCTCTTTGAAGGCCTTTTTTCGATTTTAAAATGTGTGCATGTTTTAAAAGTAACAACAGAGTGAAAAAGATCTGAAGTATGTCTTCTCTTCTTCTTCTGTGATCTAGATTCTGAGTCGCATAAATGCAGGAAAATCACTTCCTGATTGATGAGCATCTGACGGGACAACGGCCATATTTTGAGGTGAATCGACGTGTTTGATGAGCCACTAGCTAACGGTAGATTCAACCACGTTCATCAGAGTACATCTTTCAGTAGAATATTCGGGAAATAAATTGAAATAAAATCAATCTGTTTTTCTTTTATATCTTAATTTTCCCCTCGATGTATACAACTTATAAAAATCCTCCTTCCTCCCTTCCTTCCTCCCTTCCTTCCTCCCTTCCTTCTCTCCAGACGGTTATATACTTGCTCAGCTCGGGGAGGCTGCAGGCGGTGGAGCAGCAGCAGCAGCAGCAGCAGTCGTCTGGTCGCTGGCTGCCAAAAATGGAATTAAGTCAGTTGCCAGGCTGGATAAGGAATTGGATTCTCTTCCTCTTCTGTTATCCCTCTGGACCAGATCCTGTTTCCCCCCAAGGGGTGTGGGGGTTAGTGGTGCTGGAGGATGGAGTCGGGGGGGGACGGCGGGGTTAGATCTCTGCCAGGTCGCTGTCACCGGAGCACCTCAGCGGGCCCACATCAGGCCACACCTGTCCCCCCAAAACCAGGCTGCGTGTCTGGGCAGCAGCTGCAGCCGGCCGGGGGTCTGAGTCTCCGGACCGGCCGAGGTCTTCTCCACGCCACGCCGGCTTATTTATCTTCACAGGATGCAACACCTGGCCGGGCCTCCACCCAGCTGGACAATAACACTGCTGACTGATATCAATAGAGGCTTTGGAGTTTCATCACAAATCTCCTAGCAACCGCGGCTGGCGCCATCATGGAGGAACTCGCTGTGTGGAAATAATGTGCAGTGTGCACGGCTTTCTGAGCGACGGGAATCAAAGACAGAGCTGCTTCACTGCAGAAGGTGATCTCAGAGTTACAGCTCCTATTTCTACACGTTTATTATAACAATGATTTGACTGGATAACATCAAAGATGCTACCTGCTAACCGAAGCTAACCAAAACCAAAGAAGATTAATGTTATCGCTCACTTTGTCTGACTTCATCGTTCAGACCGAAATATATCAACAACTGCTGGTTAGATTACCGTGAACTTTTGTCCAGATGTTCATGTTCCCCAGAGGATGAATCCTCCTGAGTTTGGTGACCCTCTGACTCTTTCGGAAACATCACCAGCACGTCAGAGTTTTCACTCAGTCTGTGAAATATCTCAACATCTCCTGGATGGATTGGGTCACATTCTGCCTCATGACTTTCTTCTGGTTCACATGTTCATGTTCCCCTCGGGATACATCAAATCATCTTGCACCACATACCTGTAAAAATGATGTTTTTTTTAATCTTTGAGCAATAGGGGGCTAGCTTTAGCAGTTAGCTCAAAGCACTGCTGTGCCTCGGTACAGCCCGAGCCTCCATGAAGAGCCTTTGAAGCCAGTTTTATAGCGACCAAACTGTGTAATTACATCGTCACATTACAAAGTCCCAGGCAAACACTGGAAAAACAAATCCAACCATTGTGATACGGTGCGGCGGAGGATGCAACGGTTGGATCCTTCACAGCACGAGAACTGAAGGCAGCGTTCCTCGGCGGCATTTGAAGGACCCTTTGAAATGGGCGGCTTTGTTGCACCGTTGTGGCGCATTCGGTCTTCCAATGCAGCTTTCGAAGAATGCGGCCCCCAAATTGAGAGTGTGCTAGAGGCTGATGCTAACGGCTAGCTGTCGGGCCAAAGAGAAAGTCTGTCTTTCCTTAAGAGCTCCAGGAGGCGTAGAGCCGGATCAGACAGTACTTAGTATTTTTAAAACAAAAACAAAAGGACTTTGGACTTTTTTGACTGGATTCTGGGTTATTACAGAAAATAACCTGCAGTTTCTGATCCTTCCAGGTTCTGTTCATCCAGATAATCTCCACAGATGAACTCCACTCTGATGTTTGAAGCGTAAATTAAATGTGTAGCAGTAGGACGTTTAATGTCCCCGACAACCTCTGTAGCCTCATTTAGACACTTGTTAGCAACCGCTAACCGTTTTTAACACATGAAGAGTTTTATAATTACACTGTGGGACATTTAATGATGGAGTTTAGGTTGTAACCGCATCTTATTTCACACATTTAACTGAAAACACATTCAATAAACTCACAGACGTTGAGACGAGGGGACAGGACGTGCTAACATGCTAACTGATGTCTGGGTTTTAGGACTACAGACTACACCACCCAAGACCACCTGAGAATCAGATCCCAAAAAGTTCAATATCCAATGAAAAGCGTCCTTCCTGCACACACACGTGTCACCTCTGCTCCAGTTATTAAAAAGTTGTTGTATCTTGTGGGTTTGATGTCTTGAGAACGGTCTTTGTGATCAAAACGTCGCCCTTTTTTAATAAAACGATGCAGATGTGCACGACGTGTGTGCAGGAATTACTCTTTTTAATTCAAATTTCACCCTAATATGCTTCAGTCAGTGACGATTATCAATCCCAAAATCAATGATCTGTTAGAAATGTTTAATATATCTGTGTTGAGCTGGTCTGAAGAGCTTTACTATCCCAGCGACAGAGGTGAATGTTGTCTGTATGTACATATATAATTGTTGTAAACATTTGAAGAAATCAGATTCTCGTGGGAGAATCAGTGATTGTAATTTTTCATTTTCCGTCCCGCGCGTCTCTCAGCTCTTTAGTAAACGTCTTAAACGCAGCTGGACGAGTGTTGTTGAGGGGTGAGGAGGAGGAGGAGGAGGAGGAGGAGGGCTGGCTTGTGAAACGGACCATCGGACCTCAAAATACATCTCCTCCTCGACTTTTTCATTAAAATTATTTTTTCCATTCTCCCAAGAATGATTTGGAATTTAAAGTCCTCTATAATTGGGCCTATATTTTCCCGGCCTGCCGCGGCGGTGCTTATCAGCGAGGGGTAAGAATTAAGACCACATAGGGAACCAAATAACATTTTTTAAAAGCTGGGAGACTTAAGTAGAAAATTGGCTTAGCATGCAGATAGCAAAGTCAACAATGGGAACATATATCCCAGCTCGGAGTGATTGAAGTCGCTGTCTTTCTGAATAACAAAGTGTTTGATTTTCACCACGGCTCTTACATAAACTGCTAACTTGATTTCACACTCCGGATCTGAGGGTGACAACAAACACTTTAATTAGAGGAAGATGATGCGGGGAAGGGGAGGGAGGGAAAGGTGATAGACGGTAACAAATCCCCAGCACACTCCAGACAGCCTAAATATACAGCCAGCAAAGCGAAATATAATAATTTCTTCTCCTACTTTTCATATCTTATTATTTTTCTCCTCATTCTCCAGCTTGGAATTGTGAATATTTTTGCATAGCTTATAGCGCCGCTGCTATCTCGCCCAAACCTACGTGGTTCATTTGCATTGTGGAGGGTTTGCATGGGAGGTTACAGGATCTGAGAAGGGGGGTTGTGTGTGCTGTAATTAGGCCTTTGTGGTTGAGGTTTTGGACCGGACCAGCGTACCTGCCGTCCTGGCTCGTAGCCGCAGCAGCGCCCGCAGCCTGAGTGGCACCTTGTAGGCCTTTTGAACCGAGCCTCTCCACGCCGCGAGATTAGCTCCTTTCAGAGAGCCTCGTCCTCTAAGTAGTTGTTTTTACGCTGATAGAAGAGAAGAAAGAGGAAAAAAAAGAGCTGAACAAAAAGCAACTTGATCCGGCAGACGTTATTGAGCGGGCCGACAGATCACCAGCATTGATAAATGGCGTCCAATAAACGTGTCAATCAAAGGCCTTCCACCTTCCTCTACAACCCCAGAACCAAACGCCGTCTCCGTTTGGGCTTTATTGGTCAGCAAATAATCAAAGCACTTTTTTTTCTTCCTCTGGAGGGGATTAGAAAGGCGAAGCTTAGCCCGCTGGACCAGACACTAGCGGGGAGGCCAGGGGGTCTCCTTATCAGGGCCCGGCTGCTGGATGCAGCCCCGCTACAGGACAGATTGCTTTCACTGTCGCCCCGTCTGCGAGGAAGAACAAAGACGCGCCGCCGCCGCCGCCATAATGCCCCGGCTCTGGTGGGACACGGAGGGCTCCAAAATACGCCTTTATGTATTCATTAGGATGAGCAGTGAGATCATACATGCCTCCGCCTCCCCCGGCCTCCCCCGGCCTCCCCCGGCCTCCCGCCTCTCTGCTTCTCTGCTTTTCATCCATCCATCTGGCCTCCATTAAACGGGGTTAATTTCTTCCTCATAACCTGTTTTCTGTGATTGTGCAGGCGAAGGATACAGATTAGTTTACAGATACAGGCTGTGTGCGTGTGTGTGTGTGTGTGTGTGTGTGTGTGTGTGCGTGATGACTTGGACACACTGAGCTGATAACACTTTACTGACGTGAGGTTTTGAACACAGGACGCGTGTCGTGACATAAAGGATCAACGTCGGGCTGCACGATTAATCCAAATATTATCCAAATCACAAAATGGCCGACTGCGATATCCAGATCACAGAGTACATCAGAGCTGCAGTGACGCGCTGACCTACACGTCCTGTTTCCAGATGTAAGTTAGACCCCAACAGACGTCACATCGTCAGGATTTTATTTGTTTTAAAAGTGTGACGCTGGAATGATTATTCCCACTAATCATCACTCACATCTCCATGGTGACATCTGTTAAAACGTGACTTTTTAAGATCTGAGCTCTCAGACGTGATGAACACCTCAGTGGTTCCAGTAGAAGCTGGTTTTTGAGTCTTCAGATCTGATTCTGTTTGGCAGCGTTTTGTCAGAGATGCGTCACGATGCTGACAATCAAAAGGTCAGAGGTCGGCGGCCATCTTAGGTAACTCCATGAGACAGTTTAATGGTGTTTTGATTTCAAATAGTGAAAGTTTTTCTTTCTTCGTCACTATTTCGTCCCCATTTAATCCTGGAACGATGTGTTTTGTTCCTGAAGTGGATCCGCTGGACATTTGGGAATAAGAGAAGACAGATTCTGCTTACGATGCAAATCTGAATCAATTATACATCAGTTCTTTACATTTCCATTAAATAAAGTTAACGACTGATAAAAGTTAAAACATTTATGTCGTTACGCGCCGGACAGAGGAAGAAACAAAGATTAAAGTGATTTAAGTTAAAAACTAATAGTGCAAGAATAAACTAATACTGGTGATGATGTGACGCGTTACTGGACTTAGTAACTGTGATAATATCACTGCAAATCCTTTTAGAAACACATCATAATACTCTGTAACTGCTTAAAGTAATATATTACTGTAATACATTACTGTAGCGTGTAACCCACAAAACAATTAATAAAATAGTTACTGAGCAGAGGGAAGAAGAGACGGAGGAGTCATGTGACCAGAGTTTACTGAGCGGAGGAAGTTTTATTGCTCATAAATTTAATGAATGTGTTTGTCATTCACACACACACACACACACACACACACACACACACACACACACACACACACAGAGGGCTGAACACACTCTGTATTAAAGTGATCGGTTACAACACACTAATCTTTAACACAGTTTGAACAAAAACAGCTGACAGAGAAACTTTGTAAACGGACTACAAACGCTCTCGCTGGCGGCCATCTTGTTGCTCTCCTGACATCTGACCCCAGTCTGCGTCACACGAACTCCACGGTTTGAGTTTCACTTCTTTCCGTGTCGTATCTCTGATTCCTCCTCGACACTCCTTCGCTCTCGCTCGTCCTCGCTCTGTGTTCTCGCCCCTCCAGGGGTTTCTGGCTCGTCTCTTTTCGGGAGAAGAAAGGCGAAATAAAAAGCGACATAAAGGAGCGAGGGAGCCCGAGGAGGCGACGTGGCGTTGTGGCGGACAGAGCGGCGCCAGGCCTCGACAACCACACACACACACACGCACACACACACACACACACACACCGACGCAATCCAGCCGACTTCTTCAGATTCCCGGAGAGCAGACGGAGACATGTGACCTGTCAGGTGGAAGTGACCGCCGTGTGACCCCCGCAGATGTGTCAGGGAGGCGTTTAATCAAAGGTTTTAATGTTGTTTTATTCTTTTATTGGGTCTCCTGCTCTTGAAGTCTGATTTTAATGTCTTTTAACGTCTCTATTGATTTTATTTTAATGAATCTGCTGAAGCTGCTGAGTCTCAGTGCATCAGGGTGACATTTTTATGCCACAGATGTTTCAGTCATCCATTTTGTTTCTCATCATTTCATTTATTGGTTTATTTGACAGAGACAATACATGAAGGCAGTTACATCTAAATAAAATGCAACTGATTTAATGTATACAAGACTTTGAACTGTAGCTAAGTGTTCCTATGTAGCCCTAAAACCCAGAAATCACCAAGCATGTTAGCATGTTAGCACGTCCTGTCCCCTCGTCTCAAAGTCTGCGAGTTTGTTGAATGTGTTTTCAGTTAAATGTGTGAAATAAGATGTGGTTACGACATAAACTCCATCATTAAATGTCCACAGTTTAATTATAAAGCTCTTCATGTGTTAAAAACAGTTAGCGGTTGCTAACAAGTGTCTAAATGAGACTACAGAGGTTGTCGGGGACATTAAACGTCCTCACAGCGAACACGGAGACTCATCTGCTCACTAGTCCGTCTTTACAGGCCACTTTAGTTACACACTGTTCTGACTCTGACTTTACAACTCGTACATTGATCAGTTTATAGAAAACCTGGATAGTAATTGTGCAGTAAGACGCTCAGTGGTGGAGACGTTTAAGTCATGTGACCGTGATGTCGTCTGTTTGTAGCCTAGCATTAGCTTTTTACTGCTAGAGGGAACCAGAGAGATGCTAACTTCAGTTGGCTACAGAAATACTTCATCGCTACTCTTTTTCACTCTGTGGTTGTTTTTTCCATTTATAAAACAAGTCTCCAGCTGGTTTAGTTGTTTAGACGAATGCTGAATGACTCTGTCGATATAAAAGGCTCATTCTGTGGTAACACAGTTCAGTTTCTGCCAATGGAGCCATGTCAGACCCACATTTAAACAGCTGAATCCAGCACTTCAACAAAAAGATTTATACGAGTCCAACAGTTAACTTCTGTACCGACACGACGCAGATCTGCACGTGTAGCAGATAAAATGATATAAATGATTCAGAAAGTGCCGACTGCATGAAGCTCTTTTATTCTGAAGTGCAACATAAACAGATTTCACATATTCAATCAGCTGCTTCACCAGTACAACCAGTCCATACTGGTGCTGTGGATAAGAAGCGTCCACGTGTTGACAGATGTCGTGTCGGTGCTCGTGCCTGGAATGTGTATTTTCCAGCCGACAGATGGTTGAACTCTCCTGCTTCTTCTTCTTCTTCTTCTGTGTGCAGACTCGTCGATGACACATCTGTCGTTGGCCCTCGTCAGGCTGCGTCTAGGTGTATCCAACATGGCCGCGGGACTCGCAAAGCCGGGCAAGAGGTGACATGACGGCGTGGGCGTGTCGGCGCGTATGTGAGACGACGGGCTTTTAAAAAGGTCACGCGCAAGACACCGAAGACGCGAAGCCCTTCGGGACGAGGGCAGAGTTGAAGGGTTGAAAAGTTCATCCACAGGGGGAGAAGAAGAAAGGTGGGCGAGGCAGTCATGCAAACATCTGACAGGAGGACAGGACGGGGCGGCAGGGCGGCGCAGGATTAGCCCGGGCTGAGGTGACAGCCCACTAATAATAGGCGGGAGGAAAGTGAGTGTTTCCAGCGTAAACTGAGACGGTTCATGTTTCCTGACTAATCATTTCTCTACATTTCTTAAACGACGACTTTGTCGGAGCGTCGTGTCGACACTCATCAGTCACAGATGGTTGTTTGCTTCAACACACTGTTAAACATGAAGACAAGTTTTACAAGCTTTACAAAACACAGAGTAAATAAAAGATAATGAGAGAGTAAAATGTGCAACGATACAGCAGATAAATCACAGGAGGGGAATAAAACGTGATTTAAAAGATGATCTAGACTCAGAACAACAAGGAAAGATGCACGTGAGGATCTCAGACTGTGAGAAGGAACAGAGCGGGATGAAACATCAGTTAAATAACTTTGTAATTAATCAATAAAATCTTAAAATCAATCCTAAAAGCAACAGGTAACCACTGCAGGGAGGCCAGGATCGGTGTGATGTCTCTCTCGTCGGTTGATACGATGTCATCATCCAGATTTTATATCGTAAATATCACATAATATACATATCACAATAACGAGGAGTCTGTGAGCAGGTCAGGAGGCTTCAGACCTGGTAGAGAGGCCCAAGTACCCTTGAGCAAGATACTGAACCCCAGCCTCTGTCACCAGTGTGTGAATGTGTATCTGTAAACTCGTCACGTGATCAGACGATCTGTGCTGAACGGCTGAATATTACATAAAACTCACAACAAGTAAAGGAAATGAAGTGGAGGGAGGCACGATGAGAAGGATGCTCCAGGAAACATGACGTCATCTCTGTACCTCAGATTATCTTCAACCTCCGTGTCCATGACGACCTGTGTCACCAGGTGAGTGTGAAGACCAGTGTGAGTGTTAAAGCTAAAAAATTAAAACGACATCATCACATAATCACCAGCACCCTGTCTGACCTTCACTCCCGGAGAGGGATGCTGTCGTCCGGGGGCGTTCGCTGAAGACTCGGTGACTTTTCCTCATTAAATTTAGTGATTTTATTTTCTATCTAAGTTCCCAGAGACATTAACGACAACAACACAATAGTGGAAGGCGACAAAGACACTGTTTTTCCGGACACCAGACATCATGACGGCGACTTTTCGAACATTTGAATTCTGATTTTTTTTCCCCTCATCAGTGTTGTTTGGTCCTGTCAGGTGTCTTTGTGGGTTGAAGTGTGGGACATTTCTCTTTTACTTGACGAGTGAAGGATCTGTGTCGTTGTCAGACTGAACGCCATCGGGCCGTCACACTTTCACAGACGTCGTCTCGCCTCTGTTACGACCTCCGCTGGACGATCAGAGGCAGGACAAACTGTCCCCGAGGAGCAAGATTCCCACGTTGAGAAGGCAGCGCTCCGGTCCTACACAAGGAATACCTTCTTCTTATAACGAGGAGGAGGATGAAGGCCGCGGCGCTGTGACCCGGACCGACGCAGCGATGTGATCTGAGGTGACAGACTGAGAATTCCTCACATTGTTGTTTTCATCTGAGGCCAAACTGCTTTCATGTCCGACTCTGAGGAGGAGGAAGCAGCTCTCCGGCCTTCAGACGGAGGACGACTCGACGCCTTCGTTCCTCCGTCTTCAACCATTAAAGCATTAATCAGCGTACAGACAGCCGGCTCTGGCCCGGCACCAGCACTTTAGGGCGTTTTCTATCAGCGCCATTCCAGGCAGATGGTGGAGTAAGTGTGATTGGCAGGAGAAGTGGAAGAAGCGGCGACGGAGCGGATACTGTTGCCAGGGAGCGTGGGGAGGGGGGGGATAAGAGGGTACGGCGAACGAGGGGGGGGATTGTGGGGCGTGACCAGTCTTAATTATCCCAAAGGGTTGCCAAGTGTTGGCGCTCTGACAAGGTTTCAGAGCCGAGTGATGCCGTTCGAACTCCACCGAGGAGCCCAGAGATGTGATTTGTTTAAATGTAAAGTGACTAATGTGTTTCTGTTTGTGGCCGTCAGCGCTTCTGACAGTCGTTCCCATGAAACAGTAAAAGGGGAAGTATCCAGCGGTTGCCTATCAGAGCATCTGAACAGGCTCCGAGTTCTTAATCCGAGGTTTAGATGAGTTTCCCCGATCCGCCCTGCAAATCCCCGCTGGAATGTGACCGCGTGCACGTCGCCTCCACTGAGATACGGATCGACTGACGAGGCCTGCGGGACGGGCCTCGCGGAGCAGATGAACAAAACCAAACCACCTCCAGGTGGAGATACCGCAGGTGCAGCGTAAACTGCCCGGAGGCACCAAAATGGCGGACGGGTGTTGGGTTCATAGGGGCGAAGAGGAAGACGGCGGCGGCTCAGAGACACCGGGCCGCCCGTCACCTCCCCGGCCTCTCACGCGAGGAGGAGGAGATAACCAGCCATCACAGGTGAGATCACCAACACTCGGGTTCAAGCAGAGGTCAGGAGAAGCTCCCACAATGCTCCTTGTTTTCAGAGAACACACCAGCATTGACCACGGCGGCAAGAAAACCGTCGCTCCGATGCAATCGCGCTTCCTCTCCGCTGTCTGCGTTGTTGTTGTGGCGCTTGCAAAATATTCATAATCCCCACATTGTTGGTCCGCCAGTCATAACAAACAAGCGAGGAGCCGCGGCGCCGACGCCAGCCCAGCCCCAGAATGGTCACAGTCGATTCTGACGACCGAATGGACGCGTTTGTCCTTATAAGTTCAGCGGAGGAGCGATGAAAGCTGCAGCTCGTATCCAGCTCAACGCTCAGGAAACCACATTCCCCACATTCCTCCTGGGTCCTGACAGCCGGCGCTGCTGACAGACGGCTTCACCGAGGATCTCATTACTGCCGATGCACACTCACGGGAAATATTACCATCAACACACTACTTTTGTCTGTCAGGTGTGTGTGTGACGCATATCTGAACGACTGTGACAGGGTGAGAAAGTTACAGAGGCATTCGTCTCAGAGCAGGGACTGAACGCGTCCTCGGTCCTGCATGACATGAAACTGGAGGCAGATTTCACAACAGAGAGGAAAAAACCCTGAAAACATATTTTCTCAATTATCATCAGATGAAGTCCGACGTGAACACAAACGCCTCGAACAAAGCTGGAACAATTTTTGGTTGTTTCAGAAAAGATTTCTGTATTTTTTGTAAGAATAGTTTCTGCATTTCATGATTTGGCTGCAAATTTCTTATAACTGATTTTAGAGGGAACGTTCTGCAGTTTATTTTCTGTAAAAGTCAAAAAATAATTATGAACTGTTTTAATTCTTTTGCAGCAAATCAAAAAAATCCTTCAGCTTTCATCTCAGTGTTGATGCAAGAGACAGAGTTTAGTTTATTTTGAGGAGAAATGTCAGAAGCAAAGAATCAGCTGAAGAAGAAGAAGAGTCATTAAACCGACTGTGAACTTGAAGTGATGATCGATCAGATCAACAGATGAAAACCAGTTTTATTCAGAGGCTGCAGTTCTGACATCAGACACGAGATGAAGCAGGTGAACGCTGTGAGTTCAGATCTTTAGACGAGTTAATAATTAAAGCTGTCTGAGTTGAAGCGAGAGGCCGAGAAGCTCCTCTCTGCTGCTGGAGGAGGAGACGGATGAGCTTCATCATCTGGGTCAGAACGTCAGAACGCTCCCTGAAAACTCACTCTCACTTAAAATACACATGCTGTTTACATCTTACGTGTTCTTACTCCCCAATAATCTGTATTTCTATAAAGATTATTGTCATAATTGCATGTGTATGTGTTGTACATGTATGTGTCAGGTGTGTGTGTGTGTGTGTGTTGTACATGTATGTGTCAGGTGTGTGTGTGTGTGTGTGTGTGTGTGTGCGTGCAGGTGAGTGCAGCAGTCATCCCCTTCCTCGGGCGTTTGTCAGTGAGTGACAGTTAAAGCGGAGGGCGGGAGGACAGACAATGCAGTGTAATGAGAGACGTGGTAAACAGGCTCGGCCTTGCCTCCGTCACCGCCGCCGCGCAGCTAACGTGACATGTCAGCTCCACACCGCGGCGCTTTGTTTACGCCTCACCTGTCAGACCTGGAGAGAGAGGCTGAAGTGGAAAGAGGCTCTCATTAACAGCAGCCGATGATCAACATTTCCAACATGGTGACGAGCCTTCACGTGTAAAACACTCGCGCTGCTTCAGTTCGATCTGATTTTTGTTTTCTTATTGTCAAATTCCAGGTGAGAGCTGCTGATGGGACGTTACTCTGGAGGCATTTCTGGTGATATTTGTAGAAAACCTCTTAACGTGCTCCTGACAGCGATCAATAAATCAAACGCTCTGACAGAAAAACACATCTGTGGCTGTTGCAGGTCTAATAAACCCGACCAATCGTCTGATTCAGCTCGTATGAAACAACTGGACCTGCAACCGGTCTGTCTACCTGAACACTTATCGAGCATGACAGCAGTCTCCCACAGAGCTCGGCGGACGTGTTGCTAAAGCTATTAGCAAACTAGTCACGCAAGAAGTGCGGAGAAAGTGCAGCCAAAGGCTCCTAAAGCTAACATGCTAGCTCGAGTACTAACAATAGCTTATTACATACGTTCATTGTGATAATGTGAGTGAGACGTTAGCTAGGTGGACACAGTTAGCAATGCTAATGATGCACTATGCTCACAGTACAGCAGCTAGCTAACACAGTAGCATTTAGCACAGAGCAACAGATTTGTTTAGCAGCTAACCCTGTTAGCATTGAGCTGTGAGCGCCGGGTAGCCTTTTTGGAGCGAGTTACGTTAGTGGCAGCTATTTTTCTTTTGCTTACATGATTGTGGCATTTGACTGAGTTGTTTATTTATATATTTATTAGTGTAAATAAGCAAAGAAAACTTGGTGAACTTCAGTAGCTGCTAACACAACTCCTGGCTGCCCAGCGAGAGCTCAAAGTCTGAGAGTTTGTTGAATGTGTTTTCAGTTAAATGTGTGAAATACGATGTGGTTACAATATAATAATACAACATAAAATCCAGTTCAAAAATCTCAGAGGCTTTTTGTTTTGTTCCTGACTATGAAGAATCCGTCTCTCAGCCTCCTGGAGCTCTTAAGAAAAGACCGACTTTCTCTCTGGCCGGACAGAGGGACCAGAGCGATGCTAAATTCAGGGTTAGCCGACAAAAATACGCCATCACTACATCACTCTATTATAAGCTCGGTCGGGCTCTTCAGTCGTAGGAGTTTTATCTGTGATAACAGGCTGTGCAACTAAAACTGACTTGACATTAACAAGCATTCAAATTCCTTTTTTAAACCTCTGAATCTATTTTAACTGACATGAATCAAAGTGAAACGACCTCTGCGTCTCTTCCTCGTGAAGGAGGAACCTGCAGATCTTCAGGTGGACGTCTGTTGGTATATTTCTCTGGAGAATCACTTCCACCACTTTTTCCGCACAGCTTGACGGCAACATGAAAAACTGGTTCCTTTCATTTTAATTCTGGCAATTTCTGCTATAATTACACCTGCAGTCTGCAAAATCAGTGTGAGAGTGTGTGTGTGTGAGAGTGTGTGTGTGTGTGTCCTGGATGCGTACTCTAATTGACCGACTGACTGACTGGCTGTTATTTGGCGGGTTAGGACCTGCTGTGCGAATCACTCAAGGCTGCCTAATCATGCATTGTGTGTGCCAGCGATGGCTGCGTGAAGGAATGCCAAACTTGAGCCCGCGGCCCGGTCAGAGGAGTCAGCGCCGGGCCCGGAGGATTCATGCAGGGACAGGCCGCTCGGCTCGGGGTCACGACGGCCCGAGTCACACTTCCCCTGCGTCCTTGTCTCCGTCATCGCCGACATTGTTTGTTACTCGCAGGTCTGTTTGCAAGATGCTTAACCGCATCATCAGTGTACTGAGAGGCCGGAGTGGTGGAGCCAGGCACCGTCACATGGCAGCGGTTACGGGTTTGATTCCCGCTGAGACCACCCATGTTGGAGAAATCCTGCAGGTTCTACGCATGACGGCCTGCATCCCGATCCATGCAGACTTTATTTAAAGTCATGGTCGCTTGTATTATTCATTTTTAATGTACGCAGAGAGTTATTACTGTATTAAAGGAGCAGTCTGTAGTTTTAGTGAAAGAAATGTTAATGAGAAGAGAAACAACATAAAAAAAGTCTTTGTTTTCATGATTATTACATCTGATATTCAGCATTTTTATGATTATTGTAGTCAGTAACTAGTAACTTAAGTTATCAAATAAATGTAGTGGAGTAAAAGTACAATATTTGCCTCCAAAATGTAGTAAAGTGTGAGTGTAAAGTAGCAGAAAATGGAAATACTTTTAATTTTATTGATTTATTTTCTTCTTTCTAGCTTCAAACTGTTTTCTGGGACCTTATTTTCCTCTGAGAGCAGCTTGTTTATTCACTTATGGAATAAAGTTTGTATTATTTCCTCATTAATATTATAAATATTAAAAATCTGAGTTTGAATTTCTTCTCCAAAACTACACATTGCTCCTTTAACTCTCATGAGCTCTGCGCTATTTTGGCCGTATTTTAATGTTGTAAAGAAAATATCCAAAAGTCAAACTTGAGTAATATTAAAGATGTTGTGTTTAAAGGTGCAGTATGTAAGATTCTTAGTTAAAAAAAGTTTGAAGATGAACTAAAGATTATCAACAAAATGTGAAGAAATAAGTTTTCACATTAAGACTTGCCAGAGCTAGCTGGTTAGCATGCTAACTAGCCAGCTCCGGCAAGTGTATTTGCGTATGACTGAAATCTTACATATTGCACCTTTAAATATTACTTTGGTGAAGGTGAAAGTCACCCATATGAAAAGTACTCGAGTAGTATCTGATATTAAATGTACTTTAGTATATCAAGTAATTTTCTGGCAATATGTGTACTTAAGTATTAAAAGTACAAGTAAATGTTACATATATATGAAATGTGAGGAACCTGAGCTTAATTTAAAGTTTTATAGCAAAGTGTCAACATCCTGTTTTCAGTGTATGAGGTATAACTGAGTCTGAGAAAATGTTACCGGGTCATCACCTGAAGGAAACATCATCACGGTGCTGCTCGGACTTTCTGCTGTTAACTACAGGATGTTTGTCTGAAGCTAAAACATTAACAGGAACGACCTCGTTAAACTTCTGGGAACAGACAGACAGTCAGAGGAGCACTAACATCTCCACAGATCCTCCAGCTTCACTTCTGAAATCAATTCTTCATTCATGTAGCGCCCCCTGCTGGCAGCAGGCAGGACAGACACAGTCAGGTGAGTCAGCAGACAACCAGAGCCACTGGTTCACTTTTTAAATGCATAATTAGTTAAAATGTGCTTTAATAAAGTAGCTCTCACTGAGAGATGTTACATAACAACTGAGATGAATGAATGTTGATGCACCATAATGATCTTTCTGACCTGTCAGACCCAGCACCAGATAAAACCCAGGCTGGTGTCAGAGACAGCAGAACGATAACGAGACTTTAAATTATCATCAGTTTACTGGGTTTTCTTTCAGTAAGATCACTCTGTCAGATTTTAGTGTTAGATACCAACGTTTTAATGTGAAAACTGATCCCAGAGCAGAGACGTTTGGGATCAGGTGTATTGATATTCATGTATCGATCCACACACCTGCTGACACCTTCTGTAGCAGGGAGCAGTTTTGAGTACCGAGCCGGGTGTTTGTGCGTCACAACTGTGTGAGATGCAATCAGAAAACTTTACAGGTGCGTAGCTGAGATCAACATGGAGGCAGAGTCTGCAGATGGAGGTGTTCTCGTGTTATATTGTCGTACATATTGATGCCAGAGGACAAAATGGCTGAACGTTAACTCCTCCAGTGATCTTCTTCTAGTCACCTTTAACCTCGTGCGTTAAAGTTAAGTTTCCTCCCAGCAGCGTTGCCCTGAACCGACCCTGAAGCCTGCATGGACCCGTCCCCTCTGACCGTATCAGACGTTTGGCGCCGTGACTCACTCATCCATGTAGATTTCACAGAATGGACCCGAGAGCAGCGGGTCCCCTCATCCAACATCCTGCCAGTGTTTTCATGTCCTCCAGGACTCGGCTCGTAACTATGCTGGCCGGTAATGACAAAATAAACACATGAGCACGGATCAGTCCACAATGTAAACACAGTCAATTATACACAGCTGCTGCTGGCGGGAGCACGGTTAATTACAGGAGCTCGTGTTCGGGTCGATGTAAAGGTGGTTTGATAGAAAGCAGCTGACACTGCACCGCTCTGGCACTTTTACATTTAGTGCTTTGTTTTATGTATAAAATCTACAAAAAGACTTTAACATCGTTGATTTTAGCGACTCGTATTTGACCTCAGAGACCCGGACGTGACCTCGACGTGACCTCAGTGATTTGTATTGAACACACACACACACACACACACACTGTAAAACATGTCTGAAAAGTGAAGCCAATGCTGAAGCGCCTGAAACCTGCAGTCTTTCTACTGTCCAGCAGGGGGCGACTCCTGAAGTCTGACTATATTTAAGCTTATGAGAAAATGAGCCTATCACCTCAGTTAATCAGTTTCCTAACGAGTTTATGGTCTCAGTCTCTAGTTTCAAGTCGTCTTCAACACAACATGATGTTTGTTTGTGAATTAAAATCCAATTCATACTAAAATAGAGGAAGAAGCAGCTTTCGTCCAAATATTTAGTTATTTAAATGAGATGCTGGCTCAAAACTACACTGATTTACACTGATGAAAAGAAAAAAAGAAAAACTTCATGTAGAACATTTGCCGAATTTACAAGAAGACTCAAATAAGTCAGAATCAGTCAGAGACAGCGTTTCACACAGTTTATAAAGTGTCTCCAACTCAACAACTCACTAAACTGAGACATTTGTTAAGGGAGTCTGGGGACAAAGAAGTCGCCTATACTGGTTACTGTTTAGTGTATCTGTAAAATGTGACATGTTTAGATCAATAAAATGTTTCTTCTTTCATAAATTGAGTGTAAATGGTGAAATCAGTGTAAACAGTGTGTTCAAACAGCTGCTAAATGTTGGCAGGTCAGACTTTAGCACTGTAGACACAGAAGCAGACAGGCTGGTGCAGCCATGCTGCCACAAACTGACACTTTCTACAAGGAAACACACAACTTACTGTTTTCATTTAATGCCGAATTTACAGGAAGGAGACAATGATTCAGAATCTGTTGTTGATGTTTCACAAAGTTTCATTTTTAAGTTCTTCTTCTCCGACAACTCTCAAAATCATGTGATTTGTTAAGGGAGTCTGGTGATGTTCTTAAATGTGCTGTCGGTATCCACATCTGAGCTAAAAATAAAAACACTGAAGGAGGATCCGAGTCTGTTCTGACGACTTTCTAAGAAGTCCAGTGGATCTCTGAGGTCCACTGAGGCGTTCACGTCTCTGCAGCAGAACCTCCCTGTCAGCCCTGACTGACTGCAGCAGTTCCTCTGTGTCCTCATGTGACCCAACCACACACACACACACACACACACACACACACACACACACACACACACACACACAGAGAGAGAGTTTTGGGTTGGAGCAGCCCATAATATCGTTTTTCCCCTGCAGTGACGTCATCGACTCCCACACACGCACACGCACGCACGCACACACAGATTTACAGCCTCCATCATCTCATCAACGTTCATCTACACCTGTGATCACACACCGGAACCTGAGCGGCACCGTCAGCTGCTATTTACGTCCTCAGAATCTGATTAAGAGACTAGACTGACTGCAGTGTGTGCGTGCGTGCGTGCGTGTGCGTGTGTGTGCGTGCGTTTAAAGGTAGGGGTGGAGGTGTGTGAGAGAGTCCCGGGCTCTCTCTCTCTCTCTCTCTCTCTCCTCTCTCTCTCCCGGTACCGCGTCGGACCGAGCCGCCATTTCTGCTTTGAGAGCTGAAGTCACCGGTCATCAGTGAGCGGCACCAGAACCCCCGGGCGGCACCATGCTGACTCTGCTGACCTCCATGTACCTGGTGGTGCGGGCGGTTTCCTCGCAGGTGAGTTTGAACGCAGCGCAGCCGCTTCGGTAGGTGGGCACGCAGCTGACCGGGCGTCCTTGAACGCAGCATTCTGGAGCTTTTAAACTGGACTCGGCTTCATTTTCTCTCCCGAACCGAGTCAGACAGTCACAACGTGTCATCGTCATGTGTTCATCTGCAGAGGGGGCGAGCTGACGTGACAGGTGACAGGTGACAGGTGACAGGTGACAGGTGTGTTGTGTGTTTGTTCGCGGGCCTTTGCTGTCGGACTCCAGGTGTGAACATGGCGGCCGGCACCTCTCGGGACCTCGGCAGGTCCCGTCATCATTAATTCAGTGCGTCGTCTTCACCTGGCAGCTCTGCGAAGGTGTTTACCGCCACAGCGAAGCGCGCGGGAGGAAACACCACCACGTCCGGTTAGGTCCTTCAAAATAAAAGACCTGAACGAGACCACTGAATAGCTTCATCGTGCGCCTGCACGTGTGGACTGTGTAATGTAACTAAGTACAGGGAAATATTTTTACTCCACTACATTTATGTGACGTCTCAAGTTACCATTTACAGGTGATGAATGTAACTAAGTACATTTACTCAGGTAGATTTCTCTGCAGCACGATACACAGACGTCCTAATGTCAAAACTGTTATTTCTTCACGTTCTGTTGATAATTTAATGATTTAAAACACAATATCTTTATTTTAACTCAAGTTTGACTTTTGGATATTTTCTTCACAACATTCAAAAAATGGTCAGAATAGCCCAGAGCTCATAAGAGTTAAAGGAGCACTGTGAAGAAATTTAAACTCAGAATTTTAATATTTATAATATTAACGAGGTAATAACACAAACTTTTCTCCATCAGTGAATTAACAAGCTGTTCTCAGAGGAAAATAAGGTCCCAGAACACTGTTTGAAGCTAGAAAGGTGGCAGGGTCCGCCACATATAAACAAAGTAAAACAGTATAAAGTGTGTTGTCCTTTAAGGTCAGTTTGTTTATTCAGTTTATTCAGTCATGAAAACAAAGAGAGTTTGTTTATTTAGTTTGTTTAGGCAGAAATAAATCAGCCAATGAGGATCTTTCTCTGCTCATTAAAATATTTAAATAAAAAATAAATAACAATAAAAATATTTCCATTTTCTGCTACTTCACTACATTCTGGAGGCAAATATTGCACTTTTACTCCACTACATTTATTTGATGACTTTAGTTACTAGTTACTTTGCCGGCTGCATCAGAGCCAAAGTAACTTTATTTAATTTATCAGCAAACACCGATTACAATAATCATAAAAATGCTGAATATCAGATCTAATAATCAGCCAAGTCAATAGTCGGTCACCACTGATACTCGATACTTCGCTACATTTATTACCAGAAAATTACATGTGAGACTTGAGTACATTTAATATCAGACACTTAAAGACCACAAATCAAATAATCAGCAGATTAAACCAGAATAAAATGAATTATTTTTAGTTGCAGTCATATACAAAGTATTTCAACTTCATGACATCAGATACACCGGTGTTAAAGTCACAGGGGACAATTTAAAACATTGAGTTTGACTTTCAATACTTTAGAGATTTAACATGTGGCATCATTCAATCCTGGTTGTTCTGATAAAGTCTCTGAAACTTTTAGTAGATTTGGAAAAACAACAAAACAAAACAGCAAAAACTAATTAGGGGGTTTATTATAATGTTGCATCTTCTGCCCTCTGGGAGCCACTTTCCACTCAGTCATCATATATTAATCCCTAAGACTTAAAATACAAAAAGATATGTTTTTTTAGACGAATAAAGACGAGATGATTAGACAAGACAGAATTTTATTTATCCTGAGGGAAAATTGTGGTGAGGAGGCTGCAGTACAACGTCAGGAACACGGCTTCATCTAACTATTATCTACATTATTAATCAATCTGATGATTATTTTCATGATTTATTTAATCGTCTATGAAAATGTCAAAAGATTAAAAAAGATCCCAGAGCACAAAGTGACGTCTTCAAATCACCTCTTTCGTCCAAAAAACAATCCAAAACCCAAAGACTCATTTAGAAACATTCATTTATTTTCATAAATAACAAACAAAAGCAGCAAATACTTTCATTTAATAATCTATGAGATATAACGTCGGCCTTTATTTACATAAATTAGATAAGATGAAACTTTATTAACCCAAGATAAACCAAGAAATATGAATAATAAAGATGCTTTTAAGCTAAATATAACTAATAATAATATAATATGTGTAAAAATCAAACCGAGCAGCAGTGTGTGTGCTCTTATTTTGGAGGCCGTGCTTCCTGTCTGTGCCTGTGCTGCTGCAGCAGGCCCGGCTGCAGATTATCAGCACCACGGTCAGCTCCTGCCAGCTGAACAGAACTGCAGCCTGTTTTAGCTCCGAGCAGCTTTACAGAAACTGAACCCGGCAAACTGCAAACGGATCCAACATGGCCGCCGGCCGGTGCCCTTGATGGGCTGAAGGATAAACGATACCGATTGATCGCCTGTGAAAGAACATCCACCTGCTTCACTTTCACTCCGAGCCGGCTCCTCTCAGGGGGACAGAAGTATGTGGACGCACACATAGATTATCATTGTAAGCTTTGGCGTTAAAGGGACAGTTCACCCCAAAATCTAAAATCCATGTTTCTGCTCTTACCTGAGGTGTTGTTTGTCCATCCAGATTGTTTTAGTGTAGTTACAGAGTTCTGGAGATATCAGACAGCACTTTAAAGGCACAGTTCACCCAAAAAATCAGTCATTATCTACTCATCCCCCACGCTGGGTGAAGTTTCATAGTCCACTAAACATTTCTGGAGCTTCACAGCAAAACAGCGTTACAGCACTTCTACTGAAGGAGCTGGGGACTTGTTTTAAAATGTTAAAAAACAACCAAAAAAAAAAATAAAGTGGCTCCATACGGCTCGTCTGCTGTAATCCAAGTCTCCAGAAGCCCCGAGATCCTACAGTGATTTGGAAAGACCTCACAGGGCGCGAAATGATGAAAACATATAATATCAACCTCGTGTCTCCTCCAACAGCAGCGACAACAATATTTAACATCTTTGATTGTTTGTCTTTATGTAAATATGAGTTTAAATAACGTTTCCCTCTCATACTGATGAGTTTTAGTGTCCCATTAATGTTGAAATTCAGTTTTAAATGCATTTGTCTCAGAAAAGATTAAACCAATTCCATGAATTTGGATTAAAAAATACTAAAACTTTCTCCTCAAAGCTCCTCATTTCTCCTTTAACCTCCTGATTGTTGAGTGTTATCTGGGTGATGTCTGAACTTTGGGCTCTATAAATGTCAGCAGATCAGACGGCTCAGCTGAGCTCAGACTTACCTCCTGCAGGTTGCAGGCTGGACAACCTGATGAACCGACAACTGAACTCCACGACTTACCGTCGTCTGGGCAGTGAACTTGACCCCGACTGACCTCTCACCTTTGACCCTGTTCTGCAAACAGCCAGAATAATCCACAGTTTTCAATCCAAATGAAGCTCGGTTTGATTCTGTTGTATCAGGATGGTAACAGATAATAAAACCATAACAATCTACAGGGCAACATGTAATTTTTGCAATTTAAAGGAGCTCTGTGCTGCTGAGACGAGCCACTCGAGAACGTGCAGAAGGTCACATCCTTTGGACTGTCGTGGGAAAACCGACCCGAGTCACGAAGAAATCCAGTCCAGCAACATTAAACAGCCTCACAGGCTTGTTTGCATGATGACACTCTGTTTTACTGTGAACTGTTTTCTCCCTGCATGATGGTCTCTGTCTGTACCTGAAGAGGTGACAGTCCGATAGTAAACAACACCAACAAGGCCAGAATCAGCTACTACGACCGCTAACTGCACAGTTAACTGAGCATGTTAGCTAACAGCAGCTACAGTTAGCATTAAGCAGCAGTTAGCAGTTACTCTGGTGATATGCTGCCCCCCCATTTGTTTTGGAGTTGAACCAATTCTGGCCCATTCTTACATGTTGCAGCTTTAAACCTCCAAAAATCCCCAGAGAAAATAACAAGGACTGGACCTCGGTGTCGTTATTAGCTAAAGATAATATCTCCAAATCTTTGTTGCAAGGGATTTTAATGAAAAGAAAAGGTTTAATTTTGACATCAGACGACACAAAATACACACAAGATCACTTAGAAATACGTGATGACAACATGAAGCCAAGTTGTTTCCGCTTCGTGGGACCTTTAAGTGACTTAAAGGATCATTATGTGAAGCTGCTTAGCTGCAGAGGAATGTTGTTTGTTCACGGTGCTGCTCGTCGTACTTCCTCCTGAGGACATCAGTGTGTGTGTGTTCATGAAACCTGGTCGATACGTCTCATGTGGATGAGTTAAAACAGTGTGATCATCTGGAAACCAGCTGAACAGTTATAAACCATTAGAGGATGGTTTTAGTTACTCTCCAGGGTTTCCAGTAGTTTGTGTTGGTGTTCTGGATTATAAGTGGTTCTTGAGGTGGATCCAGTGGGTTCCATGCCATGCAAGGTTTGAAGATCTTGAGGTGATTTCATTCCTGAGGATGTTCTTGGGGTTATTTATGTGTTTAGGGAGTTCCAGGTGAGTTCCAGGAGTTGTTGATGGGGCTCAGAGGGTCGTTGACATTTTAATTATTTTTGAGGAACTTGAGGGGGGCTGCATGGACTTTTGGAGAGATTCAAGCGATCCCTTTTGAGTTAAAGGTCCTTAAATAGGTTGCAAGAGTTTTTGAGGAGGTTCTGAGGGTCACTGGAGGTTTCGGTTGAGTTAGAGGTTCTGCCAGATTCTTCTGGGTCTTTCACATAGGGAGTTTTTAAGAGAACCTTTGCAATGTCTTGAGGTTTTTTGAAGGATTGAAGGGATCCTTAATGGATCATAGTTCTTAATGTTCTTCAAAAGTTTTTTTGATTTGCCTTGTAGGGTTTCCAGTGGTTTTTGAAGGCCTCATGAGGGATCACTGTAGGAGGCTGACTTCAAATGTTGACTTCAAGCGGGTGCCAGGAGTTCTTGGAAGTTTTTCAGAGGGTTTTAAGAAGATAAGTTATTCTTGAGGATTTCTCCTTTTGTATTATTTATATTATAAATCATCAATTCCTTTACAGTTTACGAGGCATTGAATAAAAACAGATCCAGAGCACAACACAGCCTGTGTCATTCTGCAGGACACGCGGTGCAGTTCCGCTGTCGGCCACAAGGTGTCGCCAAAGTGCCGCTTCCTGACTCTCCGTTGAAAAGGGCCCTTTTTCAGAAAATCCACTACCGTATATGGGCAGAGGTGGGCGCGGTGTGACGAGCGCGGTGCATCATGGGAGGCCGTGTTTCTTTAGTCGAGGCGGCCGGGTCGAAAAGCCTGCGTTCGTGTCACGAAAAGACTACAAGTCCCGTAGTGGGTGTGCGACGAGCCGTTTCACCGCCTGACTGTACAGCACCAGGACAGAGGTGACCCTTCAGCTAGTCCGAGGCAGCGCAGGGAGAACAGGCACCGCAAGCACCGCAAGCACCGAGCAAAAATGGTAAGATGGAGCCTCAGCTGCGAAATGACCGATCGAAAAGTTGTGAATAATATGAAAGACGTCCTCTGTTAGCGTCCCGTCATCCGTGAAACAGATCAACGGTTTACAGGAGGATGCACCGGAGTTGACATTGACGAGAGGGCGACGGCGACATCATTTAATTTAACTTTACCGGCTTTATTTTGAGGTTTTCTGTCCGCTGAATTCATCACCAGAGCTGCCAACCGTGATGAAACCATCCAGATGAGGGTTTAATTAAAAATATTACAGACGGACGGACCCGGAGATGTAAGCTAACGTTAGCTTCCGCAGCAGAGGGTGCATATTTGTTTTCGGCTGTTTCAACACTTGCTCGTCCGCTGTGCTTTCATTCATCCGCCTCCATTTTAATGAGCAGGCTGTGGCGCGGCGGCAGCGTCAGGTTACATCATCGGCCTGGTCTTTGATTGAGTCGGGGCAACCAATCAGGAGAGGTAATCGTCCGTTTGAGTCTCCGTTTAAAAAAACGACAATTCAAGAAATCATTGCTTGTCGGACATGTTGCGACCAGTGAGAATATATTTCAATGCGATTCACGAATGTACAGGAAACACGCTTTAATTCGGCTGCCACAAAAATCACTGTGCACCATTTGTCGTGATTAAAATCCGCTCTCGTTCTGATTAATCGCGTCAAATTCATTCATTAGCTCGCACGTCAGAGAGTTGTGTGCTCAATGAGAGAAGCTGAAGGTTTTAGGAAGTTAACGTGCTGACTGATTGATGATATGCACGCCGAATTAAAGAGAGGCATCAAATACTCAATCAGAGGTTAAAATCAAACTGAAAGTCCTTCCCATCCTTGTCAACATGCAAGGTCATTCTACTTTGAGCCATTTTCTAAATGGAGTTTGGTGTGAAGTCCTCATGCAGAGGACAGATTCCACAGGAGGAGGAGGAGCTGCTGATAATGGCTGTTTACCAGCAGTGAGGATTTCATCCGTTAAGTGTAGGCTGTACAATATGAGGGAAAAGTGATCCAGCCGGTTCAGACTGACAATGCTTATAACTGCTGCCTCCTCACATCCCTGATCCAGGTCAATGACACAAACCACTCCTGTTTGTTTCCCTCCAGGCTGAACCAATCCGTGTTGTGGTGACCGGCGCTGCTGGCCAGATCGCCTACTCCCTGCTGTACAGCATCGCCAAGGGAGATGTGTTCGGCAAGGACCAGGTAAGACTGAGCCTGAAGTCTGGTTATATAATCTGCAGCAGCAGCAGCAGAAGCAGCAGCAGCAGCAGAGCCCCCTTCCCCCTGCAGCCGATCACTGCACAGCCCAGCTGGACGATGCACTGTGTGGAGCCTGACTGTTACATAAAGGACTCATCATGAATAATACATGTTTAAATGTGGGGATGCCTTCGTATGATTGGAGCTCTGATGAGGGATGAAATGCAGAAATGAAAGAAAGGGGACATTGTAAGCCTCCAAACAGACCATCATATTTTATAAATGTTGTCTTTTTTTTAGGTCATCACAGCTCTACTGTAATCCTGCATTTAGCCAAGGAAAGCATGCATGTTGACCTGTAGGGGGCGCCATCAGAAGGATCAGGCTCAGCTAGAAATGTGTTTAAAAATTCATGGTGGTGTCTGGATGTGCTGTAATGCATGTTTAATGCATGCCGAATTAAAGAGCGTCAACATTTACTTCACAAAAACTCAAATGAAGCTGAATGTAATTTCAGTTCCTGCCATCATGCGAGGTCTGGCTACTGTTGAAGCTTTTTATAATGGGCTTTGGTGATAAGTTGTCTTATCTTCTGAGCAGTGTTTCAACCTTTCATGAAAGTTGTGGAAATAGATTAGAAGTGATTCAGTTTGAATGTTATTTAAAAGCTTCCAGGCTCTGATCGGCTCCTTGTCTCCATGTTCTGACTCTTCGTTTCACTTTTTCCTCTGTAAATAAAATGTTTGGTGCCTGTTCGGTTGATTTTCAGGTGATAACTTTTGTTGTCCCTTTTTGTTTTTCAGCCAATCATCTTGATCCTGCTGGACATCCCCCCCATGCTGCCGGTGCTGGAAGGAGTCGTCATGGAGCTGCAGGACTGCGCCCTCCCACTGCTGAGGGGTGAGACAACACTGTGTTACTGTGTTGTGATTAAAAACAATCTTAAGTTGAAGGTTTGACCAATTTTTTTTTTTTTTTAAGTCTGATTATAATATTTTAATAATAGAGGGAGTGTTTCCTGTGGTGTTCTTATCAGGAGGGAAAATATGTGGTTTAATCATGAGATGATGCAGCAACACACACACCACTGTCAGTAGTAGACGTAGTGGTCCAGGTTCAAGGTACAGTGGTGAGGATATGATGTTTTTCTGTAGAATCGATGAGCATTAGAGCCAATGATGACGTGTGTCAGTCAGTGTGTTTACATATAAACAAAAGGCACGTGTGTGATGACGTGTGTCATACACCAGCGACCTCCGTGTTCCCCTCAAAACTCTGATTTACACTAAACAAAACCAAAGTACCAAGTAAAACGACCAGAGTAGATCTGAAGCACCAGCTCAGATGTTTAAAAAGAGGCAGGACGTTCTTCAGAAATGCAGCTAGTTTACATTCAGTGTTTGCCTCATGAGTCTGTAATAACAGTGTAAGTTTAAACATAGATGGAGGATTTTCTTGACCTTTCTAACATGATACTCGTCCTCGAGGCAGTCGTCAGCACATAAATTAAACTGATGGACTGTTCATTTGTGCTAGAAAACGTTTACTAAACTAAGCAGGACGTATCTTCACCTTTTTAGATATTAAAATGTCCTTGTCAGGCTCCTGTAGTCGAGGTTATCGTGGGTACAACTAGTTTAAAGTTAAACCAACATCATCAGACTGAAGGAACCTGCGTCAGTCAGAACTACAGCTGCTGTCGACCGTACATGTCTGAGCTGCTCTTGTTCCATCTGGAGCACATTTTAATGCAGCACACAATGTCCTTACGGGTGTGCGAGTGTGTTATTTGTCCTTCATAACCTCCTCTGTCTGTTGCTGCTGCTGTGGGGAGGAGGAGGAGGAGGAAGGAGGATCTGAAATGAGGCCTCCTGGTTGGCCGGTGGTTCAGGCACCACGGCAGCCAATCAGAACAGTGGTGGGACAACAATGAACGGAGGGGAAGTGAACCTTGACTGAAGTTCAGTCTGATAGCAGCGGCTACTTCTAATAAGCAGACACCAAAACACCTTATCGCCAGGATGAGATGAGACGGCAGGAGTTTATCTGAAGTAATCTGAGATCAGAACCTGAGATTTAAAGAGTCTGAGGATGTGAAAACACTCAGACAGTAGAACAATGTACAGAAAAGGTCGAGGTGTTGTTTTTAAAAAATCAAAGAATCTTATCAGGCCTAATCCATCACCTTATCAATATGTTCCCCAGCAGGGCCTCTGTTATCTGTACAGAGCAGATAAGATGTCTCTCTGTTCTACAGGAAGTTAATCTGTAAAATGATTTGGAAAAATAATGCCTCTAACGATTATTTTCATTATTGATTTTGTCTGCTGATTATTTTCACAATTAATTGATTAATTAAAAAAAAATGTTAGTCCAGAACTTTCCTCAAAATCTTTCCTAAATAATAAAAACCTGGACAAACGTACTGTATCCTGCTGTGAGGGCTTAAATGATGGTTTTTAAAAGTTAAAAATCCGCAGATCTGAACACAATTTATACTAATGATATAAATAATGAGACACTAATACAACTATTGCACCAAAGTTAATATTAATACGTATATGCAGGTTTTTTAAATGCCGATAACCAACAAATAATTAGCGATTGACTGTTTTTCACTTTGCCAGGAGGTAATTTGAGAGAGTAAATCCTGATTATATACATTCACAAGCCTCACAGAATCCAGATGTGAGCAGGTGTCAGTGGGTTCTTTGGTCAGTGTGAAAGAGTTAATCGTCCTTGATAAAGAAATGAAGTAAATCAATGCTCAACGCCTCCCTCTCCTCCTCCTCTACAGAGGTCATCCCCACTGACAAGGTGGAGGTGGGCTTCAAGGACATCGACGCCGCCATCTTGGTGGGCTCCATGCCCAGGAAGGAGGGGATGGAGAGGAAGGACCTGCTGAAGGCCAACGTGGCCATCTTCAAGACTCAGGGATCCGCCCTGGACAAGTACGCCAAGAAGACCGTCAAGGTGACGCTTCAGCCCTGCATTTAGTTTCATTTAATTATGATCCGATCAGGATGGATCTGTTATTCAGGAAACATTGTGCACTTTGTCTGAAGGCCACTGGGGATTTTAGTTGTACTATTCTTTTACAGAACGAGGAAGTGAAAGTGTTTATCGGCGCCTCGTGTCTCCGGACAGAGCTGACTGTGTCTCTGCTGTCACGTTAACTCTCACAGCAGCTTTAAGTTCCTGCAAAGCTCTAATCTGCCTCCAGAGCCGAGCGATCAAAGGTCCTCTGTGGGTTCATTTGTAGTAAAAAGTCCAAAGCATGTAAATCAGCAGGAGGG
The DNA here is from genome assembly GCF_040436345.1 of Pagrus major. Lineage (NCBI taxonomy): Eukaryota > Metazoa > Chordata > Actinopteri > Spariformes > Sparidae > Pagrus > Pagrus major. The sequence goes on along the minus strand of NC_133215.1, from coordinate 3,365,217 downwards.
CCTCTAATGACCCGGAGTCCTCCATGAGGCCCGGCAGCAGTGTGACAAAAGAGTTGAGTCGCTACTGACGTCAAAGGTCAGAGCTTCACATGTAGAGGAGAGAAAACAGCCTGATGTTGAACCCTGTGAGGCCTTTAACACTGAAAACAGGATTTACATTTACTCTGTGCAGTTGTGTTGGTGTGTTGGATTCTGGGAGAATGTGACAGAAAAGCAGCACGACTAAGGAAGTGTTGACTGGAGATGAACTGTGTTAGAGCTCATTTTTAAAACACATCTCAGTATAAAGATTATTAAAGGAGCAGCGTCTGACTTTACATCCTCTGTAGACCTGGTAGACTCCAGCTGTTTGGTGAAAACTTAACATGTAAAATCTTTTTCTTCAGATTCATGACATGAGACTTCATGACAGTTTCTTCTGCTCTGAGATGTTTTTCATATGATGTCAGAACCTGAATGTTTTTCACCTGATAGCTGCACTCTGAGATGTCACCAGTATCTCAGACGTTGATGATCAGATTGAGATGAAGGATGCATCATAATGTAGCTCTAAGATGGCTGCCGTTCAGTAAACAGTGTTGATGACGTGCGCTCACCTGGCCGCCCACCTGTGTTTAAACAAAACAGCGTCAGTCTGATGGACATGTTTGATTTCCCTGTCAGGTCCTGGTGGTTGGAAACCCAGCGAACACCAACTGTCTGATCGCCTCCAAGTCTGCTCCATCCATCCCCAAAGAGAACTTCTCCTGCCTGACCCGACTGGACCACAACAGAGCCAGCTCCCAGGTACAGAACAGCTGATGTCTGTTTGTGCTTCAGATGTTAAATTATCTTCATCGCTGATTTTTATTAAAAATGTGGACGGAGCTTCAGGGTCTGATGAGTGAAACCAATGTGGAGGCGACTTAAACCTGCATTATTTCTAATGTCCTGCAGGGGGCGACTTCACTGGTTTCAAAAATACATCTCTGTATGTAAGCTTATGAGAAAATGAGCTTACTTCTCACTTGATTTGTGACCTTTTTTAAGCCTAAATCTTCACCGTAGCTGCTAAGTTAAAAGCGTCAGCGTGCACCCCGTCTGAAGATAGATTTATCTGGGTGCACGAGCTCGACCGCACGTTGAGGGTGTTTTGTCTTGTGTTGTTGGTGGTTGCTCCTCTGAGGGAAACAGGAAGTGATCCAGTTGTCGTTGCAGAAGCAGCAGCGACAATAACTCTGCTGTGTGTCCGTCCCTCACCTGCAGGTGGCGATGCGTTGCGGCGTTTCCTCTGACAACGTGAAAAACGTCATCATCTGGGGAAACCACTCCTCCACCCAGTACCCCGACGTCCACCACGCCAAGGTCACCGTCCAGGGCAGCGAGATGGGAGCCTACGATGTCGTCAAGGACGACGCCTGGCTCAGAGGAGACTTCATCTCTGTGAGCGCTCGCTGCTTCTCGTTCTGTTGAATCCTGAAAAATAAAGTGTTTCTGTCCTCGTTTCAAACCTCCTCCTCTTCATCTTCCTCCTGCAGACGGTGCAGCAGCGCGGTGCCGCTGTCATCAAGGCCAGGAAGCTGTCCAGCGCCATGTCTGCTGCCAAGGCCATCTGCGACCACATGAGGGACATCTGGTTCGGCACCAAGGAGGTCAGTGTGGACGCAGAGACGAACGGCTTAGTTTGGTTCTGAAAAAGTTTCAAGGACTTTTATTGACAGATTTTCCAGTTTGTAAGATCCTGTCTTACTCTGAGTGTCTTCGTCTGTTAGTTCTCACGTTTTACTGAAGCTTCATTACAAAAATATTCACACCAAAGATGATTATTTTTATTTTGAAAGGAAAGGTTCTGGATGTTTCTGGAGCATCTGGACCTCCTCCTTTAATTCAGACAGACTCACTTGGTTTCTTTTAGTCTTGACTAGAGTTAATGTTCAGATCTCTTCTAAACATTTTACTAAAGCACTGACTGAAGCTGTCGTGTTTCCTGCTGACAGGGTGAGTTCATCTCCATGGGCGTGTACGCTTCTGGAAACACCTACGGCATCCCAGAGGACCTCATCTACTCCTTCCCCGTCCAGATCAAGGTGAGTCCGTCCAATCGGCTTTTACTTCACCAGCAGTATACACAACAAATACCTGTACACATCCAGATGTCACAAAATACAAACTTATGGTTCAAAATAATAATATGCCCCAAATATCGATGATCAGTTAGATTCAAATCCTCGACCTTGTTTCTCTCTCTCGCCCACAGAACAAGACCTGGAAAATGATTGACGGACTCTCCATCAACGACTTCTCCCGCGCCAAGATGGACGCCACAGCGGCCGAGCTGGTGGAGGAGCGCGACACCGCCCTGGACTTCCTGGGCCAGTGACTGTCGAGCCCTGCTGGCCAACAGCAGCAACAGCACCCAGACCAGCTGAAGGCTGGCTGCTCGCGGCTCTGAAGAAGAAACCCTCCACTCTTATTAACCGTCCCAGCTGCCGTCTGTGTGTGCGCGCGTGTGTGTGTTGTGTGTGTGCGTGTCACGGTGTGTGTGTCACGAGGCCACTTCTTCAGGTTTTCAGAAAGCCTGTTTAAAACCACATCCTGGCCTCCGTGTGCAAGACACCGAGAGAATGTCTCCGTTGGTAGATGAAAACACACACTAGCTGTTCAGAACCTGTAACGGATCAAGTTATCACCAATAAAACATCAAAGAAACTGACCGACCAAAACCAGGCCTCGTCTCCTTCATGTCCACGTCTCGTTAGACTACGTTCACCACTGAGCTGCAGGAAGTCATCACAGGAGAACACGGTGGAAGTTACACTCACACAGCTGCTGCAACAGCGTCCAGATTACAGCGTCTTATCACGGAGCAAAAGTTAAATATTCTCGTTGGAAAGAAAAGTTTATTTGTCTCTTTCAACAAGAAAACAACTGAAACTGCTTCACATTAAGACATTTAAAGGAATAGTTCACCCCAAAAAGTAAACTCGGTCATCATCTCCTCCCACATGATGATATAAAGTCAGGTGAAGTCTCGTAGTCCACAAAACATTTCTGGAGCTTCACAGTAAAACAGAGTTGCAGCGTTCTGCTGAACAACTGAAGCAGCTGGAGACTTGATTTTAAAATGGAAAACAACTGAAAAAAAAGGTCTCCATACAGCTCGTCTGACGTAATCCAAGTCTCCAGAAGCCACGAGATCCCAAACTGATCTGAAAAGACGTTATTTAGACCCTTTATTTAGCGGAAATCTTCACTGTAGCTAAGTGGGAGCATCAAGTGTGTAAATAACATCTTTTTAAGTAAATTTTGGATCTCAGGACTTTCTGTCAGCGTGGAGGGAGGAGATGATGACTGAATTATCATTTTTGGGTGAACTTTCCTTTTAAAGACGACATGAAATGTAGAGGTAAACAGGGAAGTATAAAACAGCACAGAGAATTTAAAAGAATAAAAATTATAGTAATGAGTAAATGGCCCCTAATTTCTTAATTAAAGACGGTGACATAATATGTTTTAGCCACGATAAGGCTGTCAAATCATAAAGGTCAACTCAGTATTGATGCTTTCTATCATCATTTCAGCCTGAAACACTGCCAGGACAAACCTCAGCGTGGAGCTTTGAGGAGAATTTTCTTTTTTACTCGAGAGTTAAAAAAAAAAAATCAAATTTAGAAGTTGAATCAAGTTTAAAAAAATGTAAATCTGATCAATAACTGATGAGTGATTTCAATCAGACCCTGTTTCTGTCTGTGATTCCTATCCTGCAATGTGTTGCAGTGCATGATTTTGACCACATGGGGGCAGCATCGATCCAAACCTGATCAGTTTCTGTGACCCTCAGTTATTGATTGGTTTTCAATGCAGGAAGCATAAAAATGAAAAAATCACTAAAACCATCTGAAATAAAATAAAAAGACATGTGTCTCATTCAACCCGTGCAGGAAGATATTAATACAAAATATGATGAATTTTCATTAAAATATTTTTTAAAGATTGAACAAACACTAAAAAAATCACAAATACAGCTTTGAGTATTTCTCTGCTACTTTACACTTCCACTCCATTTAGGAGAATAATATTGTGCTTTTAGTCCACTACATTTATGTTGCCAAAGCAGCACATTTTAAATTAATTTGAAAAAAATCAGCAATCAGTTAAAAAAAAAAAAAAAAAAAAAAAACACTGATTCTGATAATCAGAAAATGCTAAGTATTGAATCTTATAATGGGCCAGGCCAATATATGTGTCATTTTACTTTTAAAAAACACACTACTCGTACTATTGATACTTAAGTAAATTTAATATCAGACACTCAGACACACACATTCTTATGGATGACTTTCACTTTTACCTAATGATATTATGATATTTTTTTTTTTTACAACACTTGATTATTTGTGAATTTGTACAACTAGAGAACAAGATCAAAACCCACTTAAATTTTAAGCTTTTTGACGAAAAAGAAAGACAAATAAATAAAAAAAAGTTGTTAACCTAAAAATTAAAGTCATAATAATACAAATGTCTGATTTCGCAATAGAATAAACAGCGACTGATTCAATTTGGATGCAATTTAAACAAAAATAATTAAATTGACATAAAACCGGATTAAAAGTGAGCAAAGAGTATAAAAAGCTAAAAACATGTAAATTAAATTAAAATAAAAAAAACACCTTTTTGAACAAATTGATTTAAATAAAGTTTTTTTAAACGTGTTAAAAATAGATCATCCTGGGTGGGGGCGGGACATGCTTTCAGCTCCATCTGACTGACGCTCAGCTTCGACCAATTACCGCTCTTCATTGACACTCGTGCGCGCTACGTCATCTGCTGGCGGCGGTGTGGCCCCGCCCCTCGCGCCGCAGCCATGCTAGGCTGTCCGTCGGCTACACAAGCTAACAGCTAACAGCGGCAGGAGGAGGCACCTGCAGCCGCGCTGACCGGCCCCACTGCTCCCTGTCCTCCCCAAAGCGGCTCCTCCGGGTCCGAGCGGTACTCGGTGTCGGTGTCGGCCCGTCCGTGTGGCCCTCGGCTGTGTTTTGTTGAAGCTCTCCCGGTACTTTGACAGTGTTGTTCAGGTGGGTAACAGCTTCGTCACGCAGACCTGTGGCTGCTTGTGCACGAAAAGTTTGTCAGAACAAAAAGTTGTGCTCAGTGTTTTTGGGGGGAAACTTTAAAATTAAATTCAAAGAAGTGAAACGTGTGTGAGCTGCTGGCATGAGCCTCCTGCTGCTGCTGCTGCCCTGTCTGTGAGCATGACAGCAACACAATACAACACAATACAACAACAACAACACAACAGCAACACAAAGCCCTCACAGTACCGAGCTAGCTGTGCAAACATTGTGTATCACCTTATAAACAAGGCCACAAAGTGCTTTACAACACAGAAGTACACAACTAAAGCCACCAGAGGGAAACAAGATGGTGTAAGAGACACATGAGGCGTGTTTATTGTTTGAATCAGTGCCTTTTATAGAGGTTTTATAGGCTTCAGGACATAAAAAGGCAGTAAGACAAGATACAAACCAGAAGCAAGGCAAGTTTAATAGATTACAAGGTAAAAGTTAAATTAATACAGATAAAGAAATACAATAAAATCTGTAAAACGACAGTAAGAAGTTCAAGGAAACAAGCCGGGAGTTGCTTTAAAGTGTGATCGTTAAAAGTGAATTAAAACACAGTGAACTCATGTTCCTGCCGATGACACGTCGAGGTTTCTCTCTCCGCGCTTTATTAACTGGAAACACATTTTAAAAGACTCACAACATGTGTAACCTTGACCTTTACAGGCTGGTGTGCAAGAGGTCAAAGTAAAGGTCACAGTTACAGGCGTGTGCGCAGCAACACCACCGACACCAACACACATCAGCTGCTTCAATGTACATTACAAACTGCACATACTTTTCTTCTGTTTTTGCCTTTCACTTCAAATTAACCACCCTCCACTGTACGAGCACTTACTGATCACTAAAGTTAACACAGAACACACACTTTAACACTTTAACAGAGCAGCATCAGTGGGAAAACACTCAAATTAAAAGATAGCCATTAAAGGATAAGGTCACCCAAAATTGTAAATCATCTCATCATCATCTCCTCCCTCCATGTTGATATAAAGTCAGGTGAAGTCTCGTAGTCCACAGAACATTTCTGGAGCTTCACAGTAAAACAGAGACTTGATTTAAAACGGGAAAAACAACCAAAGAAACATCAGATGTCTCCAAGCAGCTCGTTAGACGTTTCCAGAAGGCCAAAGATCCCAAACTGATGTGAAAGGACATTATTTACACCCTGTTTTAAGCTGAAATCTTCACCGTGGCTGCCGAGCTGAAAGTGTCGGCATGTACCACGTCTGACGCGGGGGTGCACAAGGGTGTAAGTAACGTCTTTGCAAAAAGATTTGATCTCGGGGCTTCCTGGGTTACAGGTGACGAGCTGTGTGGAGACGTGATGTTTGTTTTTTCCGTTTTCAGTATTTAGTGAATCGGGGTCACAATAAGTGGGTCATACATTTCTGTGATACCGTTACTAAGGTGCAGCGAATTTTACAGAAGCTGTGACATCTTTTTGTTTTTGCTTCGAGCTTCCTGAAATAAAGCTTCAATACTTTTTTTTACCAGAATTACTTAATTTTCTGAGCATCCAGGGAGGTTGTGGGGAAGCCATTTTATTTAAACAATCAAAAAGAGTCGACAAAAGTTTGATTTATTTATTAATCAGTCATTTTTTAATAAATTATTTAGTCTTGCGAATGTTTGTTTTGTCCGAGCGGCCGTCCAAGCCTCAAAGATATTCAGTTAATAATAGAAGATCATCAACACATCTGAGAGTAATCAGCTGCCACCAGGTAACTGAATTACTCCAGTAGTTTTCTGTTTGTGTGTCAGGATGTGAAAACACAAACTAATTCTTATTTAAAGCTCTCACGAGTGTGTGTGACGTGGAGTGGGCAGAGCAGACCAGACACACTACACACACACACACACACACACACACACGCTGGCTGTGTGTGATTGGTGTGTGTGTCTGTGGGCAGGCCTTGTGTTGAGTTCAGGGTCGGGGCTGCAGATCGGTGAGCTTCCTCTGAGCTGAGGATGAGGAGGACGTCTGTTGTTCTCTGACAGCTGCTGCTTTTTTTCTCGGGGACCATTTTTGATATTTTATTGAATTCATGGAGTCACTGTGAGCCGACGCCGAACACCTGAACCTGCTGCTGCTGCTGCTTCCTCTCCACAGATCTTATCATTCGTTTGACTCAGTTCTTGTAGTTTAAACAGACCGTGGTAAAAAATGTCTCTAACTGTAGCTGGTAAGTTTATATCCAGGACAGGTTGTTCTGTCAGCGTGTGTGATTAGACTTTTGTCCCCAGATGGTAATAAGTCATTTCTCTATTAGCAGAAATTCAAGTACAAAACGCTCTTGTCTTCTTAAATTCATCATAAAATATACAAACAAAAATTAAAACAGAAGATCGTTGTCGTCATTTAAGTCCTGATGAGTTTTAACTGTTAAGATATTTTGTTGGAGCTTCTTAAATGTGAATATTTTCTGTTTTCTTTCTTCCTCTGTGGCAGTAAACTGAGTATCTTTGGGTTGTGGATGTCATGTCGAGGCTTTGAGAAACACTGAACGTCCACCACTTTTTAAAACATTTTATAGACCAGACAACTAACTGATGAATCCAGAAAATAATCAACAGATTCATTGAAGATAATCGTATATGTATATTTTGTTTCTAACAGCCTGTATGTTGTGATTTTTACGTCAGACGCGTTGAACCGAAATTAAAAACTAAGAAGTTAAAAGCAGTTTGATTCAACTGCTTCAGGTTGTTCAAGGTCGACTCAGATACTTTCAGACTCGGCAGCTTCCAGTATTTTAAAATATTTGTAAACTTTGGTCGTCTTTATGTAAAAAAAAATGTAAATGATCCAGTGTTTATTTTTTATTTCTGTTGAATATTGATTGTTTTTGTGATTATGTGGGTTGCACATGCGCCCAAAAATCTGTCAAGTCTATTCAGAAAGTCAAACTAAAAAATGTAAAAAAAAAAAAAAATTCTGTCAGTGAAGTTTCTTGTTGCCTGTGCAGTGATTTAAATGAAGGAAGACGTTTCTCTGCATGTTTATTCCAGTTAACAATCATTTACATCATTTGTTAAGAAATTAAATTGAAATGTGATGCAGTGAAAAGTTAGTCTGGAGTCCTGATATCCAACAAAGAGCCGTCAGTCTTTAAATACCGTCAGTCTGAGTTCACATCACCTCCAACACACTTTGTAAAATACGTCCGAGTGTTTGTTCCCTGATGAAAAGTTTGAGTGAAAGCTGAAGTCTCGTGTCCGTGTCCTCAGATCTGACCAGCGGAGCGATGACAGAGTTCCAGGAGAAGCTCCGTCAGCAGCACGAGGAGTCGATGCACCGCGAGCTGGAGGCGCTGCTCAACACGGCCAACAAGACCGAAGCAGAGGTGAGAAATAATAACGTCTCCGTTTACGTCTGAAGCATCCGCAGTTAACACCTGTCGTGATGTCCAGTGCAGTGTCAGGAGGCAAAACGAGTTTATACTCAGTCTGCACAACTTCACGTTTCTGTAGAAACTCTCCTGATTTCATCTTTACTGTAATTTACACCAAACATCTTCCACAGCTGCAGCTCAGCTGTTTGACTTCTTGTTACAGTGTCACAACATGTGAGTGATGCAGCGTGAAGACAGGCTGCAGACCTGATGCTGCTTTTAGCTGTTGAACCTGAAAATATGGTTTTAATCGCCTTATATTTTGAGTAATGAAGATACAATGCGGTTTGATTAATAAAGAAAATGTGTTTATTCGTACAAGTTTAAGTATAATATAGTGCATATATAGTATAAGTACCTGTTTACAGGTTAATCGAAGTTTTCTAACCTGATGCAAAACTGGAAAAGAGCGGTAACTTTCTAAATGTACCTGGCAGGTGATTGGACGAACCGTCCGTCTATCACACCTGAATCACACCTGAATCACACCTGTAGCTGCCAGTAGTTCCTCAAACAGCACCGATTGGTTAAACCACTGTGTGTTCGGCCACAAGCACGTAGCTTGAAGCCTGACGAGATGGATTTGCTGCCTCGCGAGTTTAGAACTTTTCAGCCAACAGTCAAACAATAAAAGCAATAAACTTTATTTATACAGCAGCTTTAACAACAGAGTTTACAATAAAAGCAGGAAACTCAGGAAGACAATATCACAGATAGTCGACAGTCGCTTCGTCTGAGGTGAAGTTAAAACAAGAGGCAGAGCTGAAAATGTGAAAACACAACAAGTCAAGATGCCACAAAATCACAGGAAAAGAAAGAGAGAGAGGAGAAAACGAATGAAATGAAAAATAGATGTAAATAAAAGAATACAATCAATAAAGGACGATAAGAATCATGAGAGGAATTAAGAACAGATAAATACTGAGAGCAGGAAAAGGAATAAGATGAAAATCCAGTTTAAAAAGGATGAAATCACATAAAAGTGATTAAAAGAGAAGTCACTGATTCTGCGGTCGGTCCAAAGTCGAGGGGTCCTGACAGAAAAAGAACGGTAACGTCATCACTGATATTTCCAACATATTTGTTATGGAGTGCTTGTTTTGATGCCAGCCAAAGGCCAAGAATTGGTTGCCAGTTTCTCAAAATGCCAATGGCAACCTGGCAACCATCGCTGTTGAGCCCTGGAGGGGACGAACTGATCAGGTCCAGCTGCACCTCATAGTTTTCATGACATCAATTTTTTCTGACATCGATATATCAGCTGATATTCTTATATACACTGAAAACTTACATTAACACACAATAATCCCAATAAATGTTATTGTTGCTGACACAGTGAGACGATTTCACTGAGAATGTTAAATGATCTCAGACGTCTTTTTTCTGAGACCGACGTGCCTCGACTCTTTATCTCCTCAGAAACCATCGGCCTTATTTTATTTTATTCACATTAATCTTGAATAGATTCAGCTTGAAGCAGCACAAAAAGGTTTTCAGAAAGTCTCTTAGCGAGAGGTTTGTGTGACGCTTCAGGGACGGACATGTTACATGCACAGAGCAAATATTTGCTCGGAGTTGCATACAGAGAGTCCATCAGGTCGTCTTATCACACGGCTCTGCCTCAGCCTGATGGTGAACATGAGGTGAACAACCCTGAGGACACACACACACACACACACACACACACACACACACACAGCTGCAGTGAGGGTTGATTGGAGATGAACTAGAGGTTTTAAAAAGCTGTTTTAGCTGCAGTTTCTCCCTCTGAAGCTAAATGCTAATGATGGTTTGTCTCCCACAAAATCCATTTATTCAGTATTTTACGTTAAAAAGATGAGAATGGCAAGAAAATCCTGAGACAACGTGAGATCTGGTGATCGTCAGTGTTTTTCTAACTGCCAGTAAATCCTCTAAAAAGACCTGAAACAACAGTGAACGTGTCGACTCAGCCTGACATCTCCTCCAGTGAGCTGCACTGTAGTTTATTTTCACTCAGTCTCACGCAAATGCAGTTTCCTCCTGTTTGGGCTCAGAGCCACAGACAGGAAGTCGGACAGTACCGAGAGACAGAGGAGCATGTTGTAGGTTTAGGTTTGTCATAGATTAACATCAGATGTGTCCTTTAAGACGTGGACAGGTGCTCCATGTGTGTTCGCACGTCATAACCCTTCGTCATTAGTTTCGTCTCATGGAGTAATCTGACCCGTGTGTGTCAGCTGATAAACACGGGGGAAACTTATGTAAGATCTGAGCTTTGGTGTGATGCTTCAGTGATGTGATGTTGTTTCTTTCTTTGTGTTCCAGATCTCCAGAAAAGACTTCGATGGCTTCAAGAAGCTCTTCCACAGATTCCTGCAGGTCAAAGGTCCGTCGGTCGAGTGGCCGAAGATCCACCGACCGCCGGAGGACTCGGTAAGCACCAGATACCAGCGGTCGCACTGTTTACCAGAGGTTTCATGTTGCAAGCCTGTGTGCTGTAGGTCAAGGTCAGTGTTCATGTTCAGGCTGAGGCCCAGTTCAGACGTCAGAACAGCCAAGTGTGAACCGACTGTACAGAACATCAGCACTCTGGAGATCCACTTTCTAAGTTTGATCTCAAGTGTTTTCTCTCCTGTGTGGCTTGGCTTGAGAACTGGTGGGAAGACAATGTTTTTCTGGGATAATAATTTTGGTGATTTATTTTCCATCTGTGAAAACACCAGGGACATTTTTTTAAGGAGAATTTCTTTGTGTGAAATTTTTTTTTTTCTCATGTGTGAAATGATCAAATTGTTTTTCACTCAGGTTCACACGTGGAAAAAAAAAGATTTTGTCTTGAGATTTTTTTTTTTCCCACTTTGTTTCATGGATGAAAAAAAAATTTAAAAGCAAAAGTTTCACACAACTGAGTGAAACTGAGGGGAAACTCTTTTTTTTTCATGAAAAGTTTTTTTTCACTCGGTTCCTCACAAACAAAATGTTTTTTCCCACTCGGTGGAGAGTTTCTCCCACAGGAGGAAATAAATGTGGGTCTTTTTTTTAAAAAAAAATCCAAGAGATTTTTTTTTCAGTGGAGAGGGGAAAAAATTGTCATGAAAAAAGAAAATGTAATCTGATTAACTCATTAAAAAGTTTTTTGTTTCCATGAGAAAAGAAATATTTAGTGAACAACCAAGTGGGCAAAAAGTTTCACAAGAAATGTTTGGGTTTCATGTACAGAGCAGAGTAAAAAAACAAAAAACATTTTCCACCCAGTTTCACTCATGAAAGTTTTTTTTCCCCTTTATGTTCAGATTTTTTTATTTATTTTTTTCCGCATGTGAAACTTTTCATAAATGTGCTTTAAAAAAAAAAAAAAAAATTCCAAGAGAATTTTTTTTTCATGTGCGGAAAAAAAAATCTCATTAAATAAAGAAAATGTTTCACTCACGAAAAAAGTTGTTTTTTTCCAAGAGACAAACGTTTTTGTAATAATTCACTTGGTTTCACAAAAAAAATTTAAAAAAAAAAAAAAAAAAAATATATATATATATATATATATATATATATATATATATATATATATATATATATATATAAACTACTATAAACAATAAACAAAAACATTATTTTCCCCCAGAAAATTTTCACTATAAAAAAATTCTTAACATTAGAAAATTATCGTGGAAACAAAAAAAATTTAACATGTGAAACAGAAACATTTTCTGTAAAGTTTTTTTCCACACATGAAAAAAAAGATTCTCTTGGAATTTTTTTTTTTTTTTTTTTTAAAAGCACATTTATTTCTTCCGTTCATATGTGGAAAAAAATGAATAAATAAATTCTTAACTTCAGGAAAAAAAAAATCACTTTTTTCATGAGTGAAACTGAGCGGGGAAAAACACATTTTGTTTTTCACTTGGTTTCACAATTTTGTTTCTCGTGGAAGAAAAAACCTGTTTTCCCAGTCAGAAACAGGAGAGAAAACAAGTCGGATCAGAATCAGAAAAGGGATCACCAGAATTTCTCGTGAATTTTTGTCACAATGTTCAACAGCCGACAGCGATGAGAGGAGGGTCGGTGTGAGCGGCAGGTCAGAGGAGCAGCTTCAGTCCGTCTGGGTCTACACGGGATGCGTTCAGGCACAGCAGTGAGTGTAGGTCACCTGAGTTTCAGCAGCAATCTGAGTCTTACACAGCTGCTGTAGTTACACATGTAAAACAGAAGTAAACAGACCTGAGGCGAAAAGATCTGCTGTGATTCATGTGTCTGTAGTGTGAGTGAAACTTGAGCCTTCACACAGAAAACTGTAGACGACTGGGTGGATTAAAGCAGGAACGCATCTGTTCCATCTGACGTGGGTGAGACGGACGACCGGAAACATGCCGTCATATTTGTCTCTGAGACAAGATGAGCCTTCTCACCATCGCTCTCAAAACAAAGTGAACGACAGCTGAATATAATCGACGCACGATGCCTTCATGAAACATGAAGCTGAACGATGAATCAGAATGTAAATCCAACTGTGTGTTGATCTAGACTCAAGCCGTCCTGGACCTGCCTCCGTACTGGAGGTGAAATCAATCCTGTCTTCTGACGAGCGTACAAAATGTGGGACTGCTCCTTTAACTGATCCAACTACTACAGAACAGAGACGAACTCCAGATCCAGAAACCGGATCTGAGAACAGAGAACATTCAGGCTGAAGCCAACTATTTATCAGCACCATGACATTTCTCACACACACACACACACACACACACACCCACACACACACACACACACACACCCTCTCTGTCCGTCCGTCTCCCAGCGGGCCCAGAATACCCGGCACAGTGAAGGTTAGGACTAATAATAGTGTGACCGCCGCAGCATTTGAAAGTCTGGTTTCAGGGCTGTGAGACGCTGACATTTGTCTCCACGCGTGACTCTTCATGTCCTCTGAGCTCAGACATTGTCTTTAAAATGAGTTTAAATCCCTTCAGACGACGACCACGTCTTACATTAACTTAACTCAGCTTTTATTCAATCGTTCAACCTTTATTTATATTCCAGAGATCTGTCGAACAAAGACGCAGCCACACAGGCGGCTGAAAACAAACAAAAAAAAAGCAATGAAAAGCTTTTAGTTCAGGGAGGATAATTTGACAGATACATTCACTACCACACAAAAGTTTGAATCATCTGTGTGATTCATGACACAATTCAACGGGATCAATACATTATTTGTCTCTTCAGTCACGAACAGACAAAGTTTTATCAAATAAGGTCCATGAGGGGAACAGGAAGGGGCGGGGCGTCAGCTTTCTATAGAGAAACACTGTGCACGGACAGAAACCAGCAGCATGATTATGAAAGTGACTCTTAAACTACTGAAGACGTCTGCAGATGTTACTACAGTCAGTCAGTCAGTCAGGACGTTACTACACTTCATGTTGGAGAGCTACTACACCAGCTGATTACACAACAACACACACACACACAGTCCATAAATACATGTGTCCTTTCCGTGTGTCAGGCTGTGGTCATGTGTTGCTGGCGAAGTCTTAAAGGTCAGAGGTCGTCCGCTCACACGGACTGGATCAGGTTCCACTTTGTTTCCGTCCGTCTTCAGATCTGGTTTGGTTGGTTTGTCTCTGGAGCGTGTCGCTGATGTCGTCTCATTCTGCTGTGGTTGAATCATTTAAAGGAGCAGTCCCACATTTTCTCCACAAGTTTCCTGTTGATCAGTTTCATTCATGTCATGATAACTTCTTATGTTGGACGATATATCGTCCCTGAAATAATCTCCAGAAATGTTTTGTGGACTACAAAACTTCACCTGACTTTCATCAGCATGTAGATGACAGATTTAAATTTCATTTTGAACTTATTGTCACCCATCAACAGTTTCATTATAATAATCACGACTCGTTGTGTGTTTCAGATTCAGCCCTACGAGAAGATCAGAGCGAAGGGTCTCCCTGACGACATCAGCGCCAGCCTCAACAAGCTCGCCGTGGTCAAACTGAACGGCGGTCTGGGAACCAGCATGGGCTGTAAGGGCCCCAAGAGTCTGATCAGCGTCCGCAACGAGAACACCTTCCTGGACCTGACCGTGCAGCAGATCGAGGTAGAGACGCGACCAGAACCAGCAGCCGTGAGGCTCAGTGAGGTTCTGGCTCAACTCAACTCTGTTGTCCCGCTGTGTGTTTTTATAGCATCTGAACAAAACGTTCAACGCAGACGTGCCGCTCGTCCTCATGAACTCCTTCAACACCGACGACGACACCAAGAAGATCCTGCAGAAGTACAAACACCACCGGGTCAACATCCACACTTTCAACCAGAGCAGGTAACACACACACACACGCACACACGCACACACACACACACACACACACACACACACCGGCTGAGTCAGCAGCTTGTCAGAACATTGTTCCTGCCATGCAGCTTTCAGACATGTTGGTTCTTGATCACCGTGTTCGCACATGAAGAACAGAGCACAGGCAGGTCTGTTATATTATATACAATATTTGTGTTATTCATTATATAGAATAAATGAAAGAAATAAGTGTTGATGAGTGTCTGCGGGTTAGAAAACAGGTCGGGTTCAGCTCCACTTCCTGCGTCACTTTATACTGTTTATGAACTTCATTATTAGAAGGCAGGTCAGCTCAGTTTATGTGAATTATTAACATTAATATGCTCTGCACCTGGCTGTCTTTCCAGTGGAGAGACTGTTAAACCAAACTCCATTCAAAAAAGCAGGTATTTTATGGTCGGGCCTTATTTTTTTCACAGTAAAAACTTTAGTTTCATCACAAAGACGGTTTGATTCACTTCAGTCTACAGACACACGTCATTAATCAGTGACGTCATTAACTAACCTGTGATGACGTGTTGGGTCACTTCTTTTAATCTCCTTCATTCTTTGGGGAAGTAAACAAAATCAAAAGCTGTGTTTATTGGTTGATGTTCATGTTTTATTGTAGCTGCTGCAACAAAGACAAGCGGTTTGCTTTCTGTTATTTTAAAGCTGTTACACTGCGTGATTAATGAATCGTCGTCCTCGCAGGTATCCGAGGATCAACAAGGAGTCCCTGCTGCCGATAGCCAAAAACATGGGGATGAGCGGTGAGAACGCCGAGGCCTGGTACCCGCCGGGTCACGGAGACATCTACGCCAGCTTCTCCAACTCGGGGCTGCTGGACAAACTCCTCGCCGAGGGGAAGGAGTACATCTTCGTGTCCAACATCGACAACCTGGGCGCCACCGTCGACCTCTTCATCCTCCACCACCTGATGAGCCAGCCGGCCGACAGACGCTGCGAGTTCATCATGGAGGTCACCGACAAGACCAGAGCCGACGTCAAGGTCAGAGCGCTTCACCGTAACGCTGAGGGACTCGGGTTTTCATTCATCGTTCTGACGGCGTCTGATCGCTTCCTGTTTCCTCTCCACAGGGTGGCACGCTGATCCAGTACAAGGATCACCTGAGGCTGCTGGAGATCGCGCAGGTCCCGAAGGCTCATGTGGACGAGTTCAAGTCCGTCACCAAGTTCAAGATCTTCAACACCAACAACCTGTGGATCTCTCTGCCCGCCATCAAGAGGCTGCAGGAGAAGAACGCCATGGACCTGGAGATCATCGTCAACCCGAAGGTGACGCACACTCGACTCATGAAATAATGAAAGCTTTCTATAGACCTTACTGCTTTTTAGTAGGTATTGGACTAATTAAGACAGTATTTCCATGAGGGTGAGCTTTCCCGCTTCTACACGAGTGCTTTTATTTTTGTTTTTCAAAGTTTCCTGAAAACGTCTTTTAAAGTTGTTCCTGAAGTTGTAGCCTCTGATGTTTAGTGATTTCCAACATCATTCCATAACTTTGTCTGTTTTACGAGCGAACCCTGAGAAAAAATGGTCTGGAGCTGCGGTTTCCTACTCTAACCGAACCCCTGAATGTCTCCGCAGACGCTGGAAGGCGGTCTGAACGTCATCCAGCTGGAGACGGCCGTGGGCGCCGCCATCAAGAGCTTCAACAACTGCCTGGGCGTGAACGTGCCCCGCAGCCGCTTCCTGCCGGTGAAGACGTCGTCCGACCTGCTGCTGGTGATGTCCAACCTGTACAGCCTGGACGCCGGCTCGCTCACCATGAGCAAGAAGAGGGAGTTCCCCACCACGCCGCACGTCAAGCTGGGCAGCTCCTTCACCAAGGTCAGCGTCGACACTGAGCGAGCCACTTTTAAATAGTTTGTTTTATCAGTTTCTTTAATACGGAAGCTAAAAGAAGACAAATAATCGATTCATTCATTAATCCACTGAAAGAAAAATTAGTTACCAACTATTTTGTCAATGGTTAGTTGTACTGAAACAGGTTAGAGGTTAATTTAATAACGATTCATTAATGAATTATATCCCATTATCTTGTTTTCAGAAGTTGGATCACTGTCTCTGATTTAGACAGAATAATAATTCTTGTTATGCTGTTAAAAAAAAAGTGTTAGATGAAGATCCCGTTACCTGATAATTATCTTTAATTTAATGTAGCAATAATCAGTAAATTATTATTATTATTATATAAATTATTATAATTATTAATTATTATTATTGTTATTTCAGGAAAGAAAAACTGTTTTCATTAAAGTGGAATCATTTTCTTTTAATCTTCAGAAAACAAAATGTTATTTTTTATCCTGTTAACACCAGAAAACAAGTTCAGTCACACAGACAACAAGATGGTTTTATCACATCATAAACAGGATTTTTATCTTGAGAAGACAACCTTTTATTTTTTCACGATAAGATGTAAATACGTCCATTATTTGCCTCGATGTCTACAGATAACAACATTTAAAATATTACAGTTCTTCTGTACTTTATCTCTTTTGATTAAAACAGTCTGAGCAGGTGTAAAAACTATAAATGTAAAGTTAAATCTGAACCAGATTTCTCTAAATGTGCAGAAATCATCAGCAGGAACTATTTTCAGGACGGACTCAGTTTTGTGTGGTTGGTTCTGCAGGTTCAGGAGTTTCTGGCCCGGTTCGAGAGCATCCCGGACATGTTGGAGCTCGACCACCTCACGGTGTCGGGAGACGTCACCTTCGGGAAGAACGTCTCTCTGAAGGTAAAGAACATTTCCATCCACTGACCGCTGATGTTTCACAGCTGACTGAAGATAACTACTGTTTTTTTTTTTAAAGAGTAGAGTTTGTAAAGGAACAGTTCAAACAAAAACGTAAACTCAGTCCAAACTGTGACTGTAACACTGAAAAATATTCTTTTAAATACCTCAAAACAATAAACGCACTAGGTCTTCTGGGTTTTCTGGCAGAAAACCACCCAAACGCTCTTACAAATCACCTTCCATGCACTGCTACATCCTGCCGAAATACCAACATTTTAGTGAGACCTGTAGCTGCTAAGCTAAAAGCTCTAGCATGCACCCCGTGTGAAGTGGGTCGAGGGTTTAAATAACATCTTTTTAAATTGGTTCTTTGGGCTTCTGCAGACTGTGATCACAGCAGACGAGCTGTGTGGAGACATCTGATGTTTAAATTATCTCCAGCTGCTTCAGTTGTTTAGCAGAATGCTGCAACTCTGTTTTACTGTGAAGCTCCAGAAATGTTCTGTGGACTACGAGACTTCACCTGACTTTACATCAACATGGAGGGAGGACATGATGACTGGATTCACATTTTTGGATGAACTGTTCCTTTAAATGAGAGATTTAAAAAATGTCAAGTCTTGAAACAGCAGTCAGCTCATGTGAACACTGAAGTGGTTGTGAAACACTTAAAAGCTTCTTGTCTTTGTTTTTGCAGGGAACCGTCATCATTATAGCCAATCACGGCGACCGGATCGATATTCCTGCCGGAGCGATGCTGGAGAACAAGATCGTTTCAGGAAACCTGCGGATCCTCGACCACTGAGGCCTTCTGGGAAAAAACCAACCCCCCCCCCCCCCACACACACACACACACACACACACACACACACACACACACACACACACACACACACACACACACACACACACAAGCAAAGAAGCCATTTGCACCTTGAAGAGACTTTGAGAGAAAATGGATCTTCTTCTCGTCACTGATGAACTGTCAGTTTGTTTCTGTCCACTGTCAATGTGAAGTCAGCCTCAAAGGTCAAAGGTCCTCCTGCTCCTCCTCCTCCTCGTTCTCCTGCCTGACGCCCCGCAGACGTTCAGATCATCAGGAAGCTTCTCAGGGGGAAACTTTCTGTTACTGCCGACTGTGGTCGTCTTCTCCTGCTGTCAATTAAAAAGTGCAATATGGGTCAACGAGTGTCGTGTGATTTACTGAGAGGGAACTTTAAGGCTGCAATTAACAATTATTTTGAGTGTTGATTAACCTGCAGGTTGATTTCACGAGTAATCAATTAAACATTTAGTGTTAAAAGTTTTTAAGTTTGATATCCAGTCGTAGTTAATCCAGTAACTGGATTTTAAAAAAGGTTTAAAACAAAAACGTGGTCATTACCTTTTCCTGTGTTGATCCAACATGATGTCACATCCTTTTTAATTTGTAAAACATTTCCTGTGATTGAAAACATGACGCCGCTGGTTTCTGACCAGTTAATATCGTTCGCATCAAGCATAAAGTCGTAATTACAACTCGGAAACTTTATGAAAGTTTGGAAACTCAAATCTTTCTCAGTCATTGAACACAACATGAGTCAGAAAACGTCTTTGTTGGATATTTTCGTTTTTAAATTAGTTTCTTTACAATCTGAAAGGTAGAAATCAAACAACATTTTTAAAAGATCCAAAATTTGGGATGAGGGGAGGAAATAGCTGGTCACTTAATCGATAAGTCAAGGAATTAAAATTAATTGCTAACTTTTTTGGTAAACGAATTGATTCACTCAAAAATGTCCGAGTGATTACTGAACTTTCAGCTTGTTGGATATTGTTTAAATTTAATTCTGACCCTTGTGTTACATTTTTTAAAGCTCAGTTGGATTTTTCCTCTGAACTACGACTGGATATCGAACTTAAATACTTTGAGTACAAACTGAGAAGGTTGAATTTGGCTCTGGTTGATCCCAATTTTCCTAATATCTGACGATTTTGTATTTAGGTATGCATCCATTTAACTTTAGTTCACTAATCATCAGCTCTTATACTGGTCGACAGCAGTGGAGGAAATATTCAGATCCTTTACTGAACTACAGCTGCATCTCAAATATGAAATAAAATATCATGCAAGTCTTTTTTCCCCCATAATTTTCTTTTAATTTTGATGATTTCGGCTTACAGACTGAAGAAAATCAAAAATCCAGTATTTCAAAATATTAGAACATTACATAGGACCAATCAAGACAAGGATTTATAATACAGACGTGACCTTATTAAAAGTTCATTTATGCATTAATTACTGCATCGCTGTGTTCACCTCCATCCATCCTCGTGTCTGTACTATAAATCCTTGTCTTGATTGTTCTTACGTAATATTATAATAATTTGAGACTGGATTTTTGATTTTCATGAGCTGTAAGCAACAATCAAACACAATAAAACAAAAAAAGGCTTTTGTGTGTAATAAATCTAGAATATATGAAAAAAAAAACGTTCCCTTTAATATTACATTTTTTTGAGATGCACCTGTAAATAAAAATTACCAATAATACTGTTTACAAGTTCACATTTGTCTTTTTAGACATTTGAGCTGCTGAAACTTAAATTCTTTAGGCATGTTTGCATGAAAACTGACTCCAAAGATTAACTACTCACAACAAGTTAACATTTAGATAACTGACCATTACGATAGTGACTCATTGGTGACGTTAAGGATCAGAATGTTGATCAGTATTCAGTAAAGACAAACAGACATGTGGACAGTTTTAATACTCACCAGTTGCTCCTCTTCATGCAGGGTCACCGGGCTCTTCAGTCCAGGACACTCATCATGGATTTAGTATTATGACGACATTTTAGCGCATGCTTTTTTTTTTTTAAACTACAAAATTAATTAGCGAAAAGTTAAAGAAAACTTCCTTTACCACACGTTTATGAGGCGTTTTATGGGGTTATGAGGCTTAAGACCATCCCTGCTCCTGGCCTGATGGTAAATCCACCTCTGAGTTTAACATTAAATAAACCTGAGCTGCAGCTGGAGGATCATTTCTGCCAGGACAGAAAACAAACAGCCCTGATAACAAATACTCTCACTGTGAGGCACGACTGTGAGAAAGAGTCACAATTATTAGATAAAAAGTCATAGTTATAAGTTAAATAATCCTATTTATTAGATAAAAAGTCAATTATGAATATCCTAACTTAAATTTATAATGACTTTAACTCCTAATTATTACTTTTTTTTTTCGACTTTTTTTTCATAACCTTGACGTTTTCTCAAATAGTCAAAATTGAGTCATATTCAGGATAAATGGTTGAAGTTAAGACATAAAAAGTTACTCAGACATTTTTAATCTCTCTTCCGTCTTTATAATCTCTTAATGTCATTATTCGAGTCTGACCGATGTATTGGTTGGCCACATTGGCCTTTGACACATAGATCAGTGTCGTCGGCGTATAAATCGTCCGATGTGACTATAACGCAGAAAACGGTGATTAGAGAAATTCATAATTATTACATTTCCAGCACGTTTACGTTTTCAGTGCGCTGACGTCATTTTAGACAATTGTGTACGGCCGTTATATCGTTTTTTTTCCCCGCACACACGGCGGATAAAGACAACTGAAGAAGTGAAGTCGCTCCATCATCCTGTTTTATTCACATCAGGTTTGAAGGATTCAAGACATTTTGGATTCTCAGACATGCAGCCCGACTCGTCTGAACCCAACAGAGGGTCGACTCATTCTCACACCGTCTCACACACACACGCACACACACACACACTCTCTCACACGCACGCACACACACACAGTGGTATGGTAGGCACACTGTAGTGGAGAGCTCAGATGCGTCGTCTCTGAAAGTCGATCAAAAGTAGGCACTTCTGAAGCAGACAGTGATGAGAGAGTCGATGCTTTTTGTCTCAGTGTGAAACTGATGCCTCGTCGCTGTGTCACATCACACCTCAGAGTTTCTGTCTGTCTGTCTCCCGCCTGATCTCAACAACACCTCCGATTAGAGTCAATCAATCATCCCTCACTTCATTAACTCCAGATAAAGTCGTTAGCTCACGATGACAGGATGTTATCTGGAAAAACAAACATGTTCTCTGTGATCAAGCTGCTGTAGAAAAGTACTTCAGCTCATTAATGCAGCAGAACAGAAGAGGTTCTGCTCTTCTTCTTGTTTATGGAAGTCAAATGTCGCCTGTAGTGTTGATGGAGGTTTCACTGAAGGTGTGTGTTTAGTTTGGTCGGAGCTGTAGTAAAGGCTGAACGTCACTCCGGAACAGAAAATCTGATGTTTGAAGAACGTCTGAATTTTAGTGAAAGTTATTTATTTTCTCTGCAGTTAAACACAAAAGACGGCGGTGCTGAAAAGAGGAAAGATGCTGAATATCGGCCCCGAATCCTGACTGAAGCTGGAAGTTTAGAGGTTTGAAGCTCTGACAGGCGAGTCAGGAGCCGTCAGTTAACACGTCTGAGGTTGAATTATAAAAACAAAAGACGTCCTGTGTCTTTTTCTAAACACTTTTCCTTCACCTCGATGGGAAACATCATGAGGTCAAGGAAAGAATCTGACAGCACTTAGTCTCAGGCTGCAAGGGATTG